>NW_010559895.1:0-367 GCF_000687285.1 Phaethon lepturus
CCCCCACGCCGCCGGCCCTGGCACTTTAACCATGCCACGAGGTGATTTATCGAATTAAAAAGAAAAAAAAAGTCTTTAGCGCTGAATCTTTTCTCCAGGGGCGGTAAATATTCACCATCGCATCAGCACGCGCCCGTGGCGTCACGCCTGCCTGGGGCCCTGTTCCAATAGGGCAGAAGCAAGAGAGTGAAGGGCCATATTTTGGGGCTTTTGTTCTTTTTTCCAAAGCCATTTCAACTGTCCCTTGTGGGAGAGGAATGCAGGAGACATTTTCTAAATATACACACCCGTATCTTTCTCAGGAGTAATATCATCGGCTGCAGACAGAGACAGGAGGGACAACTGGCGAGACCAAGAGGGGTTAGAC
>NW_010559895.1:398-10640 GCF_000687285.1 Phaethon lepturus
GAGATTAGACAGACAGACAGACCAAGAGCAGGAGAAAAATGTGGATTTAAAGCATAATTCATCTAGAAAGACTTCCAAGTGCCTTGCGGATAGAGCAAAACTTTGCAGAATCATGCTCTGAAGTGCACCCACTCCACGCTCCCGTTTATCAGCGCGCCCAGCAGAATACTAAACTATGACTACAAAGCCAAGCTAAAATTATCTTGGGTAGAGGAAAGCAAAGACCTCCTCGCAGCCACTTGCCTTGCACCAGCAGCTACACAGCGGCAAAGAGCAGGACTCATTCCCCGCACCCACCACAAACCTCCGTCCCGTCTGCACCGGGATGAGCATCACCGTCCCGCACCCTCCGTGACGGACCCTCCGGCTCAGGAGCTGTTTTCCCAGAGACAGAGCAAAGACACCCAGCAAACCCAGCTCCTGAGGTCTTCCCTCCCCTGGCCTGAGCTGCAGTCACAGCTCCATGGTTTTAAGCCAGCACTTTAATCTCACAGGCAGATATAGCCTTGTTTGGGTTCTATTTTGGCACAAAAATCGCAAGACTCTGTGGCACGGGCGGATGGAAACGGGCTCATTGGCAGCGCTGGTCTCTGCCCTGGATCTTCTTCTCCCAGGAGCTAATCCTGGTGATGGCTGATCTGAAGATACACGAGCCAGTGAAGGATGCTGAAGCGAAACAGTTGTTATCTACCCCGGGAAGCCGGAGCTGCTTCTCTCCTGCTACCCTATTGCTATTCACCGACGGATCGCACAGAGTGAGGTTTATTCTCTGCTTGATTGGCACGCACTTAATTAATGTTAATGGAGCGCTCGCATCACGATCAAGGAGAGACTCTGAACCCCAAAGTGTACTAAATCTAAGGAATTACAGCAGAATTCATAGCCTAATTACAGCGTATTGTTGAAATACCACTTAAATATAGTGATTATTAAAAGCATATTATTGATCGGGCTTTAACTGCTATGTAAATAAATCTAGTCGAGGCAAACTGAGCTACAAATTCATTACCCAGCCGTAAATCCTCAATAAATATTTTTTCATGAATCAGTTGTTGTTTATTATACAATAAATGTCTTATTAAGTCAAAATTAATTGCATATTTGGGGAAACTTCATCGGAGGCTCCCTCCCTCCTCCGCCGCACGGGTGTTTTACCAGGCGTCCCCCCTTCCCAGCTCCCTGTGCCCCCCGGGACCGGCAGGGAGCAGGTGCTGTGCCCGCCTCGTGCCAAAGGAAATCCGACCGGCGCGGCGTCGGAAAAGGCGCGGTCCTGCCACCACCGCCTGGGGCTTGGCTGCCTGCAAACCTTGGCAATTAGCAAAACTCATCAGCTGCCTCTTCCTCCTCCCCCAGCCCGAGCACCCCACGGGGGACGCCCTTTTTTTCTCCCCACGCTCCCTCCTGCGACGTGCCAAGAGCACAGACGAAGCGGCCGGTCCGGGCAAAGCAAAACCTACTGGGTCTTCGGGAGCCAGAAGGCATCCCCCAGCAGAGCTGGTCAAATAAAGTAAACACTTTAAGCCAGAAATGATGAAATTTTAATGAATTTCCCGTTTCTTCCACAACTACAAGCATTCAGGCTCCATAGCTGGGTGATTTTCATGGGTCCCAGCAGCTAAGAAAGAAAGAATACGAATTCCTCTTCGGGCATGAACTATCATGATGAATAATAAATAAAATAAAAAGCAGCAATATTTTGCATCTACCAAGAGCTTTTCATCTGTAGAGCTCAAAATGATTTACAACAAAAAGTAAGTGTTAGAGGTGTTAGGAAAGCAGAATTTCCTTCCTCTGGGAAATCTCAGTAGTTCAACATTTGTTTTCATCTCGAGATAGGGTGAGAAGTTGAAAGGTTTTTCTGGAATCATCAGTTCCACAACGCTGAAATTCAGAAACGGGGACTTTTTTTTTCCCCTTTGTTTCATCAAACCGGTGCGTTGTACCAAACCACATTTGCAACGTTTTGATGTGCCAATTTCAAACAAAATATCTTACTTTGGCTTTTCCCCAGGACAGAAAAAAAACTGGGGCATAATAGTTGCTCCTGTTTCCAAGTCCCGACCATCACAAACATAAACCTCATCAAAACCCAGATTACTTTCAGAAAACCCTTTTTTTCAGCAAAATCCACCCAGCTGCAGGATCCCTGAGGTCCATTTTACAGAGGAGGAAACCAGAGGGTCGCAGGGGCAGGACCAAACTCCCAGGGAGTAGGAATACGTTAAATTTAATTGTTCCCATCCTCTCCTGGACCGTCCATCCCAGAAGGCAAGAGGAGGAATTGCTGCCTGCACTGTGTTTAGTCCGGAGCAACAAAGGCAGATGGAAAATTGAATTTGGTTTATATACGACGACGCCAGGACAGGAAAGGCTGAATCCATCTACCACAGAAAAACTAATGCTCTCATTAGAAAGCTTAATTATTAACATCAGCCTCCAGTTATTTTCCCCAACATTCGTTTCGTTTCTGACTTCAGAGCAATTGCTCTTTGCGAACCTACGGCGCGCTTGGCGCACGCTCCCCGTCTCTGCAGCCTCGCAGGGGACCTGCGGCCTCGCCAGTGACTCTGTCGTACGAATTCCCCTTTCCACTGGTCCTCTTATCCCCAGGGAATCAATATTCCCTCGTTCCTAACGCCTCGAACAAACGACGAGTCCCCGTTTCTGCCTCCGGGAGACATTTCCCGAAGGGAGGTGCGGCGCAGAAGGAAATGAGTTGGAGGCAGGACAGGATCATATATGTTTTCCTTGACGTACCATTTATCGGAAACACATCAGTAGCCATTCCCGAGCTCCTGATGGAGAATTGATCGCTAGGTCATAAAACTAAATCGTGGAGCTCGTAAGAAGAGTAAACACGGGAGCCGGCGGAGAGAGACCGCAGTGGGGGGGCCGGCGCAGAGGGTGATGAGCTGCCGAACCGGCTGACTCGATATCAGGTTTCCAGGGATTTGGGAGTCAATGGGATAAATTGGATCAACGCCGAGCTTCTCCTGAGATCCCATAAATCCCTAGATAACCAAGCACGTAGCTCTTTTCTGACACCGTCAAAATGGAAGCGACGAAGATGTCCACCAAAGGTGCCCGTTGCAGGGGTGCAGCCATCACCCTCCTCAGCAGCGGCGACGCACGGAGCTGAAAACATGAAGGCCAAGGAGGAAACCGCTTTTTGCCTCCGCTTTCCCGGCTGCCCGAAGGGTTGTGCACATTTTGCCCTATCCTCCGCGAGACGCGCGGCCCAATTACACAGCAATCAATTTTGGGAGCGCTGAGGAGATAATGGAGTGATAAGAAACAGCCACTGCGGATTTGTCAATAGCAAATCATGTCGAACCAACTTAATTTCCTTTTTTGACGGTGTAATTGGTCTCATGGATCGGAGTGGGGGAGGTAGCAGATGCGATATACCTCAACTTCATTAAAGTGCCCGACGCCGTCCCGCGTGACATCCTCCGGAGTGAAGTCGGGAAGAAAGCTCGGGCGGCGCCGGGGGTGGAAACGTCGTCGGCTGAGCACTTCCCCATCACCGGAGAAGACATTGCAAATGGGTTCCCCTTGTCTACCCTGGGCCAGAGTCCATTTGCTTTATATTTCAGCAGTGATGGGGATAATAAAGCAGAAAGCGTCTGAGATATTGCGGAGAGGAGCTTGGACTGGGAGGAGCCGGGCGCGCTCCTGACGCGAGGCTCAGAATTCAAAATACTCGTGATAAATTAGACCAACAGTTTGGGGCGGGAAAAAAAAAATAAATAAAATCAGCAAGATGAAATTCAATAAAGACAACTGCGAAGCAGTACACTCAGGATGAAGAACTCAAACGCCGGACAGACAGCGGTACTGTGCGGCGCAGGGTGTGCAAACACGGTCAATCACCAGGTAAATAGGAGCCGACCCTCGCACGGCTGCGCGGGAGCCGGGGCGGGCAGGAGCAGCCGGGAGAGCCCGCTTTGGGATGCCCATTCCCAAGGAAGACCATATCCCTAGCAGGAACGAGTTGCCTGGGGAGAACGCGGATTACTCTCTTCCGGGAGGTTTTGAGAATAAATTAAAGATATTCTCAACCCTCTGTTAGTGAGATGGTGGCTGATCTCTTGATCGTTGGAAAAAACAAGAGGTGTTCTCCCTGCTGCCCCGCAGCGGGTCTGAAACCACCAGAAAGCTGTACTCTCCCTTTAACAAGGTCTCTAAATCCGTCGCACGGCAGCCCGTTAGGAAGGACCCGCATGTCTAAAAGCTACTTTTATCGCTAAATGCCATCAAAGCATTGTTGCAAGAGAGCAACAGGTGGAGAAAAAACTCAGGGTTAGACAAAGTTTGGGCTGATATTTTCAAAGTCAGCTATGAGACAGATGTCCTGTTCTTATTAAAATTAATGGGAACTGAGCATCCCAATCTCCCAGGTGACTTTGAAAATCTCATCCTCGCTTCCTGGTGCTGCCCAGTGCCTCCACCACCGCCTCCTTCTTTCCACCCCAGGGCCGCTGAGAGTAACAGGGTTATGAAAAACAACATTTGCACTAGAATAAATTAATATTTCAGGGTTTTTGGGTTTTTTTTACATCTCACACTCATCTCTCCCTCTCTTCTGCTCCCTCTGTAGTTTACATACATGTAACTAATTGCACATGAGGAAACAAAGCAGAGGTGAGAGCTCAGATCTCGTGCGATCGGAGCGTACCCAGGTGGGATGGGGCACCCACCCCGGGGGCAGCCCCTCCTGCCCCACCGGCCCCCCGTGCGCAGCGGCCGTCGCAGGACAAATAATTCTGCTAAGAGCATTCATCCTCTGCCTGCAAAGCAAATCACGCTTGCCAGCCCTGGCAGCCCCAGCCCTGGGGAATCGCATCAACTGCGAGCCCAGGAAATGTGCACGGATTACGGCCAACATTATTCAAGAGCAAGTTAGATCCCCGCCATCCAGACCGGCTAATATACTGGTAAAAAATGCACTAGGCGGGAGGAACTTCTGACACAGCTCTTCATAACCAGGAGGAAAGTGCATTGAGAAAGTAAACAAAATGATACGCTTCTGCTGTGCCACGTGCCCGGAGGAACTGAAATATTCTCCCGCTTGGCTAAGCTGGATGCTAAGAGACTCCCAGCCCAGGTGTGCTGCCATGGATGCTCAGGGCTTCACACAGAGCTGTGGGGCGATGCCCCACAGAAAATAATACGCAGAAAAGCGTATTAAATGCCTCTGGCAGGACTGCAGCCCGCCGCGTCTGCTGCATCTGGAGCAGAAGAGGCAGGTTGCTTTGGGTCAGCTGTCTGACAACACTGCCCTCCCCATCGCCATCACATCGGGGTTGCTGGAAGATGCCGAGTCTTGCACACCTTTCTCCTCCCCAGCCCTCCCCTTCACGTGGTGCAATATTAAGCGACCCGGAGACCGGCAAACATAGCCCGTGGTGAGCTGCTCAAGCCCAGGCTCAGCAAAGCGATGTGATGCTTGCAGCGGAGCTGAGAGCAGGAATAAACCTCTCCCAGCCATTAATCGTAGCTAGACTGGGTGCTGGCTTGGTTTTGACGGCGGCAGGATGGAGAGGAGGGACTGAAAACCAGCTCTCCACCAGAGATTTCTTTGCCCTGCATCCTCTCATGTGTTAGGAAACACATGTCTTCCCACCCCGGGTCAAGACGTCCCTAGCCAACGCCAGCCCCGGGCCTCTAAGAAACAGCAAAGCTCCCAAAACCTGATGATTTCCTCCCCTTCCCTTCCCAAGCATCCCGAGATTGCAGCGAGAGGGCGAGAATGAATCACCCAGCGGGGACGGCAGCGCCCAGGTACGGCGAGGAGGAGGAGGTGGGGAGCGAGCCTGCGTGTCACCCGCAGAAGAAACATCCTTGTGGAACTAAATTGCATTCAATATAATAAACTATCATCTTGAAACGAGTGCTCCAATTGAGTTTTGATGTAAACACTAATATTTCCTCCACTCCGCTATTCTCTTGCAGGGAGATCTCATGTTTATTTCACTATGTGTCCTACCTACTATTGCTCTCATACATCAAAGGGTTCGAGGACAAGGAGCCTGATTTTGAAAACATTATTCTTTTAAAGATTTATTCACTCGTCTTGACCACCTCCTCTGCTGAAAAGGAGAAGCTCTCCATAAATTATTTGAGCCCTGTGTAAAACACGCATGTGCACGCCGTCCTCAGTTTGGTAAACTTTGCAAGAAGACAGACCCTCCAGTCCGTCTCCCTCCTGGTTCACGCTCTTCTGAGACCCTTCCCTGCCCTCTCTGTGCCAGACTGCTCCGGTTACCATCTCAATCCCATCCCATCGTGATGCCAAACAGCAAGAAGCTGTTGAATGGGTACCCTAAATGACTTGCCCAAGGCCATATGGGGAACATGTGGCAGAGGAGGGATCTCCAGACACCTTGATGTCCCTACCTTGCACTTCTGCCCAGGGAAAACCAGTCCTGGGGCTGAGCCTAACACAGGCAGGGCTCAAACACCCCTAAGTAACCCTGCTCAGAGCTCTGCACAGCAGCAGAGTGCACCAGAGCCCATTCGCCCGCCCTGAAAATTGTTGGCTCTAACCAGTCCCGACAGACATATGTAGGGAGAGATGAAGTATTCGTATCCTCATTTTGTAGCCGCAGAGCCTGACTTGCACAGGCTCACAAAGGACAGATGCAAAAAACATTAAAAAACTTTCAGAAGGGCCAAACAATCCACAGCTCTTTAAAGAACGGCACATGCAAAATTAACCGCGCATTCCCTGTGCCCCCTTCCGCGGCAGATGCTGGGAGGCACTCAAAGGAAGCTCCGTTTATTTAAAATTAAATAAAAGCAGCTAATTTTGGCATGCAAGAGCTAATGCACCTGGGGGACTCCTTGCTTCAGGGCACTGCCAACAGAAGAGGAGTAACAAAGTTAAGAAAGCAATTAAGAAACCGCTGCCGAGGCTGGGTGGGAGGCTGGCTCTTGAGCGAAGCCACAGCGTACACAGTTCGGAGAGGAGATTGCACCCCTGCTTCTGCCAGCTCGGGGAATGACTGTCCCCAAGCCCCCCCTCCAAGCTTGCAGCACATAAGCAGCCCTCGGGCTGTGCCCGGCTCCTCGGAGCATGGACATGCCCTTTCAGCCTCAGCTTCTGACCTGGAAATGGGAGGAAACACCCTCCACCTTGTCCACGCTGGCTCCTGCAACAGGAGTAGGGCGTCACCCAGGGCCTCCGGACCCCGCAGCAATTGGGGAGCTGAAGAGTTACAGCCTAAACATCCAACCAAGCAGCTCTTTCTCTTCACTGCATCCCTGGGGTCAAGTTCAATGCTGCCCCTGGGAAGGCGCTGCCAGCCTTTCACCAGGAACTACAGCAGCGCTACGGAGAGTGGTGGGGACGACGTGGACCTGTGGAAACGAGTGATGATCTAGCGGCTTCTGTGTCTGCCGTGGAGTTTTGTCAGCACCGTGTGGAAGAGCTGCAGCATTGCACAGTGCTCCCGGCTCCTCGCCACGCAGCCCACCCGCACACATCCCCACGCTCCCCGGGTCTGGCATCTCGCTACGGTACACCCTTTGGTCCCTGCCTAGTGCGAAGCAACGCTTGGCATCCCCACCACCAGCACTCCAGCGTGCATGCTGCCAGGATGCACAAGGCGTGCAAGGATGCACATGGTGCATGAGGAAGCACGAGGATGCACAAGGTGCACGAGGATGCACAAGAATGCACAAGGTGCACGAGGACGCGCAGGGTGCACGAGGATGCACAAGGATGCACAAGGTGCACGAGGATGCACAGGGTGCATGAGGATGCACAAGAAAGCACAAGGTGCACGAGGACGCACAGGGTGCACGAGGATGCACAAGGTGCATAAGGATGCAAAAGGTGCACGAGGACGCACAGGGTGCACGAGGATGCACGAGGATGCACAAGAATGCACAAGGTGCACGAGGACGCGCAGGGTGCACGAGGATGCACAAGGATGCACAAGGTGCACGAGGACGCGCAGGGTGCACGAGGATGCACAAGGATGCACAAGGTGCACGAGGACGCGCAGGGTGCACGAGGATGCACAAGGATGCACAAGGTGCACGAGGACGCGCAGGGTGCACGAGGATGCACAAGGATGCACAAGGTGCACGAGGACGCGCAGGGTGCACGAGGATGCACAAGGATGCACAAGGTGCACGAGGACGCGCAGGGTGCACGAGGATGCACAAGGATGCACAAGGTGCACGAGGACGCGCAGGGTGCACGAGGATGCACAAGGATGCACAAGGTGCACGAGGACGCGCAGGGTGCACGAGGCGCACAAGGACGCACAAGGACGCACAGGGTGCACGAGGATGCACGAGAATGCACAAAGTGCACGAGGACGCACAGGGTGCACGAGGATGCACAAGGTGCACGAGGATGCACAAGGTGCACGAGGACGCACAGGGTGCACGAGGACACACAGGGTGCACAAGGATGCACGAGGATGCACAAGAATGCACAAGGTGCACGAGGACGCACAGGGTGCACGAGGACGCACAGGGTGCACGAGGACGCACAAGGTGCATGGGGATGCACGGCTGCCTGCAAGGCACAGGCGTGAAGCCAGGACACAGCCGAGGGGCTGCGTGGGGACCACACAAGCAAATTAAGGGCTGGGAATAACGCGCAGCCCTCAAGGCTACTCTCAGTCTTAAATTACCCCCCACAGGCTGCCTGTGGTGTTCTGGCTCTGCATCCCTTTGCTCCTCAGCGACGCATTGGCATTTTGGGGCTGGCAGGGAAGGTTCTGACAATTTTAGTACTTCCTTGGGAAAAAAATGCAGAACACTGACTCGGAGCAAACCACCTAGTGCCCGTCCCTCTGCGTGCCCGGCACGCAGGGACACGCCGGAGGGGAGGAGGAGCAGGGCTGCGGAGCATTTCCTAGTCCCTTTCAAAAGTCTCTCCCTCTCTCCTCAGCCCGGCTGGTTTCTCGCAGCGCAGAAGCCAGGATGCAAATAGAAGCAAAGTAAAAACGTTCAAAGGCTCCAAAAACCTCCGCGTTTGAGTCGGGCAGGCCTGGAGGGACTCCTGCTTCTGCCTCCGCTCACACACTCGCCCAGGGTCTCACCCCAGAGCAGCATCCCTGGTCCCTCGTGCTGTTTTAACGTGGGCGCTCACTCTGACCCCAGACCCGAGCAAACCCAGAGAAGGAAATGCATCGTCCGCAAGCGCTGCAAGACCTACAGCGTGTGTGCAACGGCTCTCTCCCCAAATAATTGCCCCAACAGCCAGAAGGAGGGAATATTCCCCTAAAAGCCAATTTTCAAGGCATCACCAGTTTGTCCATACCAAGGTAAAGGATTCGGGGAGCCATGAATATTCCCGAGCTTTGGAGCCTTCTCTTCTGCAGCAAGGTAAAAGAAAATGAAAAGACACCTGAGAGCAAGCAGAAAGCCAGGACCAGCCAGATCCGAGCCCACACCAGGCTTAAACCCACCGGGATGTAGCTCTGTCCCTTACCTCTGCTCGGCGAGAGGAGAGCGATACCCCGAAGCGGTCCCTGCCCCTCTGGCAGGGTTTTCCTAGGGAAAACTGTGAAAGCGATATAAAGCCTTAAAACCAAACCCCACAAAAATCTGAAGTAATACAAATTGTTCGGGGTTTTTTTGTTTTTGTTTTTGTTTTTGTTTTTGTTTTTAATTTGGCACTGCTCCCCCATTGCTCCATATGAAAGCCACACACCAGCAAGCAGCGGGACATCTCCTTTCACCCCAACGCGAGCGAGGGTGGCCGTTCCTCACCGCCGGTCGCCTACAGCGCGATGCGGGGATGGGTTTGCTTTCCGTTCCCTGTCAGATGGCCTCAAATCAGGATTTTCTGATCACTGGTTCCCGGCTCCTGAAAGAAACCTGCACTTACGTTTTTGCTACACGGGACACTGCATAACAGAAGGGTATTTCTGGCTCAGAAGGGGCCCAGCGGTCGCTGAAACGTCAAGCACAGCTGACTTGCATGATTTTCCATTGATTAAGATGACAAAATTGGGCCAAAATCTTACAGAGACAGATTACAGAGGGCTGATGCCATCTAATCTAAGCCTCAGTTCACCAGCTTTAGGCCTAAATCCTAGCTTAGTCTGGAAATGATCCGTGCTTCCTCGGTTATCTCTACCAACTCAGGGAATAGGCAGTCATGTAAAACCACACGCTGAAAGATGCTAAGGAATTAATGAATAAAAAAATACCATATGCTTCGGAGGGAAGACACCGGGTCCGGAGGTGGATGCTGCTGTCCCTCCCCGGGGCTGC
>NW_010559896.1:0-777 GCF_000687285.1 Phaethon lepturus
TACTGAGGGAGCACTCGATCCCCTTGTCCAGGTCATCAATAAAGATATTAAACAGAAGTGTCCCCAGTACTGAGCCCTAGGGAACACCACCACTTGTGACCAGCCACCAACTGGATTTAACTCCATTCACCACAACTCTTTGGGCCCAGCCATCCAGCCATTTTTTTACCCAGCAAAGAGTACACCTGTCTGAGCCAGGAGCAACCAGTTTCTCCAGGAGTATGCAGTCAAAAATGGTGTCAAAGGCTTTACTAAAGTCCAGGTAAACAACATCCACAGCCTTTTTCTCATCCACTAAGCAGGTTGTTTTGTCATAGAATGAGATCAGATCAGTCAAGCAGGACCCCCCTTTTCATAAACCCATGCTGACTGGGCCTGATCATCTGGTTGTCCTGTACATGTCATGTGATGGCAGTCAAGATGATCTGCTCCATAACCTTCCCTGGCACTGAGGTCAGACTTACAGGCCTCTAGTTCCCCAGATCCTCCTTCTAGCCCTTCTTGTAGATGGGCAGTCACATTTGCTAACCTCCAGTCAACTGGGACCTCCCTAGTTAGCCAGGGCTGCTGATAAACGATGGAGAGTGCCTTGGTGAGCACTTCCACCAGCTCCCTCAGTACCCTTGGGTGGACCCCATCAGGCCCCAAAGACTTGTGTGTGTCAAAGTGGTGTAGCAGGTCGCTAACCATTTCCCCTTGGTTTATGGGGACTTCATTCTGCTCCCCATCCCTGTCTTGAGCTCAGGGGGCTGGGTACCCAGAGAACAACTGGTCTTA
>NW_010559897.1:0-587 GCF_000687285.1 Phaethon lepturus
GATTGCCCAGAGAGGCTCTGCATTCTCCATCCTGGGAGTCTTTCAGACCCACTGGATAAAGTCTTGAGCAACCTGCTGTGACTTTTCAGGTGGCCCTGCTTTGAGGACCAGGTAGGAGGTGCTTCTCAAGCTGTGTTGTCCTGTCCTATGAGATCCAGTGGGACAGTCAGATGGCAGAGGTATAATAGCAGAACAGTGATACCAGGGAAGTATCCCGTAAAAGTTTCTATGGGTGGATTTTGTTTGCTTGCTTTCTAGAAAGTCTGAAGTACAACATTTGTGGCCTCAGCTGAACTTAGAAGCATAGTTAAAATAGCCTTGAATATTTGGAGAGCTGCACAAAACAAAATATTGGTATTTTAATACCTCTCCATGGTGGTGTCCTGCAGCCAACGTTCCAGAGGTCTCTGAGTCCGGTCTTGGTGTCACTGGTCAGGTCAGTCCTTTGTTCTCAGTACCAGGTGGTGGGAAGCCTTCAAGTCTGCACTGGGCCGAGAGCAAAGACATTCTGCCTTGTAAAACTGCCAGCGGCCTAAACAGACAGAAATATCTCCTCAAATCATGAGCACCTAGTTAGCGGGTTCAGC
>NW_010559897.1:618-23000 GCF_000687285.1 Phaethon lepturus
GTAATTGTTTAGTGCTTCCCTCGCTGGCGTCAGTGGGAATTACTGTGGTAGGAATTGCTGTAGGGGACAAATTGATCAGCTAAGAGAGGCTTAAAGATCTGAGTGCTGAGGTTACTGACAGCCGTTCAGGTTTTCTGAATTAAGTAGAGGGCTACAAGATTCCCAGTTACATTTTCTTTACTCACAAGTGGGGAAGAAGCAGTGGGATTCCCCTTTGAGAAGCAAGCTCCTATTTGTTGGGTTTCTCCTGTTCTTAGTGTATTATTTGACCCCAGCCCACATCGCTTTCAACAGCACATTGATACCATTTCAACAGGGGCCTTATATACGAGCGGGAAGCCAGGTGCTGCGCCGCTAAGCAAGATCTGCAACTTGCTTACGTGCTTGGTTGGCATCTCCATGTGCTGATATTACACAATTAAATATTTCAATCTTTGGTGAGTCAGCTTCGGTCTTTTCCATGAACCCCTTCATTAAGAAGACAATCCTGCAGATGTTTCCGGGGCTCCTACCTTCCCTTGAAGCTGTCTTCTCAGTAACGGTGAAAATGCCCTCATTATCCGTCTTTTTCTCGGTGCAGCCACTCTATCTCCAGTCTTCAGTAATACATAAGTTTGCAGGAGGTGCCCCAAAATTATTCTAGCTATCTCCAACTTTTTTGGATGGAAGGATAATAAAAATGATTTCACAGTAACTAAAGTAAGTGGTGAAAGTGGTGAAAGCACTTAAATAAAACTTATTAGCTATTCAGGAGGAAGGTTTCACTAAAGGTACAATGCATTTATGTGTTAAAGTGCAGCTCAGCTCCTGAAAAATGACTACGTAAATAAGCACTTGTCACATCTTATTTTTGTCGTTTTTTTTTTTTCTTCTCCTTCTAAATTTGTTTTCTGCTGTTAACTGTATTGCTGTCATGATTTTAACCGTGAAGTAGCTGGATGCGAGTCCTCGTGGAGTGAACTGCCACTTGCGTGTTGCCACTGATGAGGCAGCGTTATAGGCAGTTGTTCAAGACAGAAGGCACAAGTCAGGCACAATCTGACCTCAGAAACTTTCTGTGTGATGTTTGAGATTAAAAGATCAGTCTGTGGTACAGTCTTGTAAGTCTGGGAAAAAAATCGTTAACTGAGAACACTGAGATAAATCCACAAAATTACTTGAACTCTTAGTTTCCACTGGACTTTACAGTGTAGGTGCTAGCACGTTCAGTGGTGGGTCCAGAATCACTTCGGCTCCAGCAGCATCTGTAGCTCATCTAATTTCTTAGTTTCTTGATGTCTGTTGGACGTAGGGGCAGTTAGCACTAATAGACTTAGTTCTACCAATATGCAGAGGCAAAACGGTTTTGGGGAACCAGAGGTTGAATCAAGCAAAAATACAGCTGCAGTACTTTTCAAAACTGAGGTGAAGAAGCAACTGTGGAGGGGTTTCTAGAGTATAAATCTTAACTGCAGACATTGGAATTCAAGTTACTCAAATATTTGGCTCCTTTTATCTATTTTGGATCTGACTGTTAGCACCTTGGTACTTGTATACAAAGAATATTTGATAGAGCAATCACAAAAGCAATAAACAGCCTTACAAAGGCATAGATCTAAGGTGACTCCTTCAAGTGGAATCTTACTTTAAGCAGGATTTCAATGTCACATATCGTAATTGCATCTAATATTAGAGACTGACTTAATGCAACATAACGTCAATGACAATATAAAGGCAATCATGAACAGAGAAAATAACTTAAAAATGTTTGGGGCAATAGAAAGAAGGATTACACTATAATGAAGACTCCTGTAGACTTTACAAACCTTTTTCGGCAACACTCAGGAGCATTCTTTCTTTCCTCCTAAGCTTCTGGACACTTCATCCCTGTTTCCATTTTGATACTGGAATCTGCCTGGAATCTCTAAATGTGATTTATTTTTGGGTTGTTTTTTTTTTTTTTCCTTCCTCACACTTGTGAATCTGTCTACTGCTAAGCACTGCAGTTGCATATGTAAAGCTGGTTAGCAAATTGATTAGATTACCAGCTGCTGAGAATTAAAGAGGCCAGGGTTATCTTCTTCCCCTCAGCAACACGCCCCAACCCCAAAGGGATGTGGCTTAAAAGGTGTGAAGCTAGACTCTTCTGGCTCTATCAGAGTCTGAAGGCAGAATGAAACAGTCAGACCTCTTCCTAGGAGTCTCCATCAGATTTTCTGTGGACACAGGTTGTGGCAGCATGATCTGCCTCTACCAACTTAATAGCGTGTAGCTACTGCAGGCCCCCTTGGCTTGCACTTGGTTCCTCCTTGCATTAGCGCTTGTGATGGGGCTGTAATTTCAATGAACCGCATAAGCACATGGTCTCTGGCTTGCACTGATGTGAATGCAAAGGGGCACGCACAGGTGCTGGAGAGGAGCTGCCTTTGCAGTGGCTCATCTTAGATCTGCTTATGCCAATCACAAACTAGCATCCTCCACGTGCTTCAGGTTTGGCGAGTGTTTCATGTCTCCCCTGCCTCAAGCCCCTCGCCAGAGCAATGGATGCTTGCCTATTTATGCTCAGGTGAAATTCTGAAGTGACAAAACTAGAGATAACACCTTACAAAAGCCAAGTAACCAAAGCAAATGAAGGACCTCTGCAGAGGTTAGTGCCGCAGCAGTAAGTGAGAACAGCATGAGGAGTTGGGCTCTGAAACACGGAAACTTGCCTTGGCTTTTTCTATTCACTTGAACAGCTTTCCCCCGCTGCAAAAAAAACCCAAAAACAACCAGCCCAGAGGTCCAGACAGCATCAGTTGTACTCCAGTCTCACTGGTTTGTAATGAAAGCCAGGTTGCTGGAGCTGAAGCTGAGGAAAGCTTTAAAGGTGACCCTACTGGCATCTAGCAACGCCCGAATTGTCAGGATCTCCTACAATAGATATGAATTCCCTTTTTGTTTCAGTGAGCTGCAATTCTAATAATGCTTTGAATGTCAGCAGTGATAACTATTCCTAATTAGTCCTTCCACTTCTGGGAGGAAGGAAGGAAGGAATCCATAATATGAAACGAATTCTAATGAGGGACAAAACCCTCCTTTTAAGAAAAAGTGCTCCAAGAGCTGCAGAGACTTGCCCCACTGGGACCTGGCTGACAATTTAGCTTAACACTCAAGAGTTTAAGTGACCCTACAGAATATAAATTAGCTTATGCTACTTCAGTGTTAGCTGCTGAGCAGCCAGTGCTTGGGAAAGTTGACCTGTTTATTCAGGTTGACTTGAAGCTTAGCTGAAAAAACACACGGGTTTTGTTGGACTGAGAGTGGAGGTGGGGAGGGCACATAATTTTCTATACTGTTAAAGACTTATTTCAAATTGATTAACAAGGTTAACAGAAAAAGCAGAGTGCTGAGATGTCCTTGCTGCCTGGTGAGCTCATGGGTTTGGGATGTCCTCAGGTGAGGATGCTGAACTCAGTAAGCAAATGACTTTACAGCTCTGAAAATTAGTCTACTGATACAAGCTGATGTTACAAATAGCCCTTAATAAATATGCAAGTGTAGTCTTAAAGCCCGATTTAAAAGTTGAAAACACAACAACTTGAAAGCTATTAATGATGCCTATGGCTAGCCTGTGTGACTCAGGACCAAAGAAGAAAAAGGCCATAGTAAGTGAGCACTTACAAAAGGGTGGGGCAGAGGCAACACCACTAGTTTACAATATTTCCTGAAATTCAGCAAAAAGTGTGAACATAAATGCTTTCAGATTTTTTACTGACTCAGTGTTTCATACAAATATGGAGGAGAAAATGATTCCACAAAAGACAAAGGCATCGTTTCAATTAAGTAACGCATCCATGCCTGGAAAAGCCACCTTCGGTTTCACGTTTTCCTCTACTGTATCAATCCAGCAGAGGCTGGAAATGATTCTGATTGCAAGTATCTAGTTTTACTTGAGTCAGTAAAGGTAAGCTGAAGAATACGGGTTCTTTCCATCAACCTTTGTACCTCCTTTTGTATCCCTGCTTGCACTTGTGAAAAAGCATTGAACGGGCCTAAATGCTCTTCATCTCTGATACCTGGTAGCCTATAGCTATGCTGATGCAGCCTGGTAGAAAGCAGGCTGTCTTGCTTTTGCTGCTTTATGAAATACTCCGCTTTTATTTTTAGTTTTTCTGCACCAGCAAATTGCTAATGCCTCTGACAAGCAGGCAAGATTGCCTGATCCTCACTGCTGCAGTTCTGCCACCAACGCCCAGGGCTGAAGAGAATTTTAACAGCATGAAAGACAGGCTGAATATGACTAGGTGGTAGATTTGGGTTTGGATTTTTTTCCTGAGGACTTTGTTTCAGTTTCTTTCACATCATATATTATTTCTAGGCTTGTGAGGGAATCAAAAATAAGTGTTTGTTGTTCTTTTGATTTTTTTTTTTAGACGTTCTCTTCTCCCTTCAAAAGAGATTGACATGGTGGACCACACTTCCGAGGGAGATGTCTCTTCAGTTTTCTTTATCAGCCTGCTGGGCACCTTTGTGGAAGTTCAGAACACTTCTGTTTCCAGTTAGGCAGCGTGGCAAGAGCTGCATATATCTGGCAATACCAATAACGCACTCCAAGTTACAGAAGGTGAAACGCACAAAAATTATCCGAGAGTTACAGCGGTGGCATCTCCCATATTTCACATCATTTGAATGTGAAGAATGAAATCCAGCAGCCATCACTCTCGACTGTATAAAAAGTGTGCGTGAGCAGGTAAGCACTTTACAGGAGAAATGCAATGCCAAAGTCATCTCTGCTATAATGTCCTCAAATTCACTGGAGTTATAGGTAGGGATTAATTTGCTTCATAATGTTTGAAGACTGCAGGAAAAAAAGAGCTAAAGGTTTCTGGCAGAAATTCCAATCAGCACTGAAGATAAGAGGTGAGTGAATACTACTAAACATAAATTTAAAAAACCCAAAACACTCCTCTTACCTGCCTAAAGGTTTAAATGGGTGTTTTTTATCCATTTTTCCTCTCTGTGCAGTGGCTGTGCTTAGTGAAAGTTTTACTAGCACAAACAGTTTGGAAAAATTAACTTTACAGCCAGGCACATGTGTTAAGAGGAAACAATTTTTTTTATTATTCATAAATAAACATTTGCATGAACTGTGCAAATGTATATATCCACTAAGATAGCGGCAATAGAAGAACTGTTACGATTAAACTAGTCTCAAATATTCTGCAGTAACTACTTGTGCAACTATGGAGTGAAAAGAAATATTAGTGAAATAAGTAGGTGAAAGGAAATTGAAGTCTGCTTATAGATATATTTTTGAGAGCAAAAATAGAAACTAATTTGTATGCTTGAATTATTCACTGTGAATTACTCAGATTTGGCCCACGATAATGGGTTAAGATGAAGAAGTGATATACCCTTATAAAACATGTGCTCTCATTTGAAACCTCTTCCAATCAAACTGGAAGTATTTTGATTTTTTCTAAACATGTCTGTTATGAAATCTGTGGCCAGTTGCCTGATGCTAAGAGAGAAATGGGAAACCTTGCTGATTAAGCTATTTGTGAGTACAGTACAATAAATTATTCGTCAAAACAGCTGCAACATCTGTAAAGGCAACAAGCAGTAGTTTCTGGCCTGATGCTGTGATAAAGTACAATCTTCTCTACTGCCCATATCCTACAGATGCCTTTTTCTTGACCATAACTGAAAAAATTACTGGGAATTGCTTCAGTATTGTCTTTCTAGGATTGGGTTTTACCTATCTGCTAAATAATTTACACTGAAGTGAGTGGTTTCTCTAAATACTTTTGACCTTTAAGGTGAAATAACCCCATACATAATCTTTGATGCAAATGTTTATAGCTGCTAAACAATTTTCCAATGCAGCTGGCCACTTTTGTATCTTGAAAAACTAGTAATGATACAAATGGCTGATTATGGTTTACAATGGCAATAAACCTCTCAGTATTGGTTGTTACCAAAATAAACTGCCATTCTGTTAAATGTTAAATAACAAGTCATAAACTGCTGAAAACAACCAATTTCTTGTGGATTATTGCCTGAATAAATTTTAGTAGGAAATGTAGATCATGAAATTGTGAACAGCAGATCGTGAAGTTGTGAGCAGCAGATCAGGCCTAATGAAATCTTACATATTTCAAAAAGCTGAAGGATCTCCAGAATATGATGCAAACAGTAACATACATTAAAAACCAAAAAATTAAATTGCCCGATACTTTATTTTTTGGGCAAGACTATTGTTTTCTTCAGGCACAAGCTATTGCTGTTTTCCATTGTTTCTTCAGGCATTGGAAAACCGTCTCAATACCGGCACGTTGAGCCCACCGAGCAGGCAGAGAGGAGCCTGTTTAGATACAAAACCTCTATATGAGAATCTGCACAGAAACAGGCAGGTTAGTATCTGCACTGGAATAATTACTGTTGCTAATCTTGAAAGCAAAAAATACCGTCAAGCATTCATAGCACAGGCGCCATCTTCCCAACGGTGAGTGACAGAAGACGTCTTCACCATAGCAACGAGTGTTATCTCCTAAGAATAACATTAACCTCCCTTGTTACCAGTTTTAAATCCTTGAGTATAAACAGCAGTTGCAAGGCATGTGTGCCTTGATCGTGCATTTTCATTACTTAATGGGTACCGAGCATGTATTAGCTGAAGTAAGACTAAAAAACACATCAGCAGAACAGAAAGCAATTAAAGGGCTGGAAATACAACCATTAATAATCCAGGCCTGCAGACATGATCCGGGAGAGGTCTCCTATTCATGCTTATGAAAATCAGACCTCTCCATAGAGCCGCTTGGCAGAGAGAGCTCTTCAACAGCAGCATCCTCCCCCTCGACCCTCAGGTTGGTTTTGAGTGTCGGAGAGTGGAGGGAAAAGAGAGGGGACAGAAGGTTATTTCTAATTCTCTACTTTCCCTTCTGCACCTCCCTTCCCACACAGTTTTTTCTCACGCAGGGCTGAAATCCAGGAAACCTGAACCAAATATTTTAGCTGTTTTCAACTGCTGCATTATGCATTTTTTCAGAATGTCACCAAAGCCTTTTCGAGTAAAGCAGATGAAAATCCCCTCATAATAGCCCTGTAGGATATGGTGATATCCTGGGAGTGCCATAAAGATGCCATTAAGAGACATTTCATTTTGGCCTCTGGAGGCTCTACACTTATCTATTTTGACTTAAACTCTTTCTTCCATCTCTGCGAGAGAGGAACATGACACAGGAGTTGCACAAAATGAACTCAGATCAGGGAAGACAGATTGTAAATCGAGACTTGCTAGAGCTAAATCATGTTCTCTCTCTTGATCTCTATCAGATAACTTTTATCCAAAAGTGTATTGAGGAAGTTAATTGCAACTGCTAAGATGAATCTTTAGGAAATATCATTCTCCAGGGCCTTCTCTCCCCCGCTCCCCAAACCCTGTGCTGTGGTATGAAATGGTTATCTTGTGAATTTTAACCTCTTTATCCTTTCCTACAGAACTGTTCAGACAAAGATGAAAACTGTAGCTTTTCATTTGCAAGATTTAGGAATACAGAGAAGCAGAACACGAGGGGGAAAGGAGGTGGCTTTCCGAATTCAAACACTCAGTGTACTTGGCGAGCTAAAGACAGAGATAAAAAAGGATGTTTTATGTTCAGAGGCTGAAGTACTACAGACAGTATTGGATTAGAAACAGGCTGAAATTCCTGTTCTAAACTTCTAATTGCCTTGTGTGGCATGGCTTCTAGATACACTATCTTGCAAAGATAGTGGAGTTGTGAGTATGTCTTAAGAAAGCTTTAGGCATATAAACAACAGGTATTGATAAAGACTGTGGGAGACCTAGTTACTCTCTGGAACTAGGCATCATAAAACTCTTGGTGGTAAAATATTGCAACTGACCTTTTGCCAATATATATTTTAATATTCTCAGGTCACCGAACTAATAACAGAGCCTGTTGTTACTTAATTGAAAGAGCACAGGCATCAGCTGACATGCAAATGTTTGAAGGAAGACAAAAACGTAATCAATAGCTGTTGGGAAAGAATAGGTTATATCACACTCAAAAGGAGAGGTCTTCTCACAGACAAGACAGATGGGTAGGAAGGACGTTATAGTCCGTGAAATGCATTGAAAACCCCACAAGGCTACTGCTGATTTAAATGTGAGCAAATGACTGTACCTACAATATGGACATGTTGAACAACATTGAGACAATCCAAACTCAGATCCTAGGATCCTCCATTACCTACCACCCCGCTCTGCAACAGGCACAAGGAGGCTGCATGTGGTGAGTTTCCAGCACTGAAGGTCTTCAGTGCTGGGGACGCTACATCCAGGCACAACCAGAATGACCTGCACCCTGTCAGAGTTTCACAGGCCAGCACCAGCTCATCAATGGAAAGAGCAATGGGTGGCCTCTAACCTTTCCCTCTTTCCCCCATGACCTTGTGTCTGCTGTCATGCTGCCCCATCTGCAAGTGATTTGACAACTCTTCTCCACTGTGCCCCCTGTGAGGGAAGGGAAAATCCTCTAGAAAATCCAGCTACAGGGCTGTAAGGTCCTGGTCAAACTCTGAGAACATATTAGGTGTTTTGTGATACCAAGCGTCTTCACTGCTAGGTGTGCTCTGAGGTTGCCTAGAGGATTGGGTGCTGCGCAAAATATTTTGGCAGATGTGGGTGTCTTTCAAAACAAAATGGGAGATGTCCTCCTGATCATTTTGTGTTTAGCTCCCTTCCCTTGCAGAGAGACTCAAGCCCAGCTCTTCACATGTCTTTAACATGTCCCACAGAATATGTCCTATGTCAAGGAAAGAGACATAAAGTCTTGGGTTTTGTTCTCTGCTCTAAAGGCAGTTTGCTTAAAACACAACAATGACCCTTGAAAGAAGAACAGGAAACTCAGCTTCCACCACTCAAGGAAAGATCTGCTTCTCTTGTTGGCATTTATTTTCTGCACAACACGCTGGCATCTCACTACTTCACAAGGACCTACTGGGAAGCCCTGTTTGACCCACCACGTGTGATGGGGCTTCTTCATATAGGTTGCAGTTCTACTGCATATAATGCGCATCTGCAAAGTGCTTGATTATGGCAACGCACTAAGAATTTTGTGAAACTAGCTTTGGTTAACCAGCAATAGCAAAACCTGGCCATATGCAATGGAGTGGTTGGTGTGCATGCAATGAGGCAGGCTAAGTACAGTTCATAGGAAACAAGAAGCCCATCTGCTTTGACACCAATGCAAGAACAAAGAGCTTCTAACATTTTGCACACTTAAAATCAGTTAAATTACCATCTTGCTGACAGCTTCAGCAGTGGCATCAAAGCTGATTGGACACAGCATCTGAATTTGTGTGTTACCTGCTTCAAGATCCAAGTGATTTTATATTTTAATGTGTCAAAGAAATGGAGATACTGAGCCAGCGGATGTGTAAGGATCTTGATTGCTCAGAAATACCTTACAGTTACGTATGGAGGGGGGGAAAACTTTTCTGGTATGTGGCACAGAGAGAGGGTAAGAAAGTATTCAAAAGTACCACTGGATTCAGTGATCTAATTTTTCCTTTCCTCATCTTTACACTGTGCACAGTTAGAGGCAGTGGTTGCACAAGCAAGCATCAGACCTGGTGTAAGGCACGAGAGCTGTGTAAGTCCCTGTTCAAACACATCGCGTCCATAGAGAGATGTGGTAATTGTGTACATGGGGAAGCACAGCCGTTGCATCCCCTGATGCCAAGCAGAGCTCTGTAAAAGTCACCATTTTTTCCTAGGTGCCACTGTATTTTGTATATTCACCGCCAGCATCCATTTAATTTTTGAGATCTAGTTCTGTCTGGCATAACTACTGATAAGGCATTAAGCAGAGTATCATTTTCACAGCACTGCTGGCATCCACAGTACTTTTGGGCAAAAGCACATAATTGTTTATAAGCCAAGTAAGATGGCTAGTCCACAAAACCAGCAACAGGTAGTGAGGGCATGTGGGAAGCAGAGGAGGGGATGTAAAAAGTAAGCAGTGTGAAGCAAGAGAAAAAAAAAATCTTCTTCTGAAGTCACATTTTCTAAAGGAGAAAGAAGATTATCTAACCTTTATTACAAAGTTTTCCTTTTGGTGTTTTTCTTTTTGCTGAGTGTGGCAGAGTAGAGCTTCGTCGTGAAATTTAGCAAAAGAAGCAAGCTTAGGTGACAGATAAATGTAGTATTTTGTTTGCTCAGTGTCTCAAGAGCTGTTCTAAGACTAAAGTTAGAGGTCATTAAACAAATGCAGGCTCCTTTTGTTTTGAAAACGTTTAATGTCACATATATTTTATATTTTGCACTGTTTCTTCTGTTTTGTATTTTGCTCTGACAGTTTCTTCATACAAAGCAACCAGAACTTTGGGTGTGCATTTCTTTACATGCAGGTGCAATCAAGACACAAAACCAAAATCACAAAAAGTGTTTTTACAGAGTTATATTGCGCTGCAACACTGGCAGTAGCAAGTGGGAGCTCTTCGGGAGGAAAGCACTGATAGGTGTAAACGTGATACTCTTTTCTGACCACTATTCTCTTCACACACTTTGAAGCAGCTCGATGTTGTTCAAAGGTGGGGTCCCTGAGCCAACTACACTTTCCTCTATATCTGCAAGTAGACAATAAAAAGCGTGGGCTGGGGTATGTGTGTTTCCCACCACACATTAGCATTTTTACTGGTAAGTTTACATTCTTCCTTTAGGGCTCACCACCCTCTACATATGCAAGAATGGTCCATGCTGTCTCAGTGCCGTGCCACGCACCTCATCCAGTTGTAGCTTCATCTTTTTACACCCCATCCTGGGTAGGTGAGAACCCTCGCAAACTTGCAGATCCACTTAGGGGCTCCTGAATTCAGAAGCACAGAGAGCTCATAGGGCAGGTGTCCCACCAAACTGAACCAGTGGTCCTGCCTACCCAGTCTCCGATAATGGTACACGTGCATCCCACAACTACACGCTAGGCAAGGAGGAACCAGGCAGTGGGCTTCCAGTGGGGTCCCAGTAAGCAAAGGGCTTTGCTTTGGAAGCCAAACTTTATATCCCTTTTTCATCCATTTGCTCTGCCTACAGCTGTTCTCGTTACCTTTATGAATGCCCCATTCCAGTGCTCTGCTGGATTTCAGAGCGTGGCTGTGGAAGAGGTGTCCTGTGGCACAGAGGACAGGAGCAGAAATATATTCTCAGGACTGTTCTCTCATTTTGTGAAGCTGTCAGAAACCACAGTAATGGCCTTGCCGTGGAAAGGGTGTTTTGAATGGCAGTTTGTTTTATGACTTTTAATTTATTTCTCCTTCCGTTGTTGGTCTCATGACCGACTCCTCCTTCCCTCTCCCACTCACACTGTGTGGTGTCATTTTGCAACAGCTTTCCTTACATTTCGCTGTACGCAGCCTCATAATTTTTACCACTGTGAAATGCTTTGGCATATAGGCAGTGAGGAAAAATCTGTGTAACAAGCCTGATGCCTTAGAAATATTTTGTGTGTTCCTCTGCAGAGGATAGATAGAAAGTGTTCTTAAGGGGAAAGTATTCAGTGGAAAAAAATGTATTGCTGTATGTCACATGAACGCTGTTTGAGAGTTACAGATTCCTGCACAAAACATAATAGAACAAAACAAACAACTCTCCTGCTAGCAACCTGCATGAGAAGCCACAGCTCAGCTGCCATGAGGGTTGAGGCTCGGGAGTAAAGGGACAGGGAGGAGAGAGGGAGAAAGAAAGGAGACTTGAGACCCTTCCAAGCAAATGGCATCCTGCCTTTCTCATTCACACGCTCGGACAGTGTGTGACACAGATATCCCTGCAAGCCCTGAACCCACGCTTGAATGAAGCAGCAAGCTGCGATGGAGATGCTCCTGCTTGGCCCTTTCCCAGGCTTTGCTTGGAAAAAGCAGACACAGCTGATGCTGAGCCAAGGCAGAATGATATTTTTCTTGCATTCCTTCCACCCACTGCATGACCTTCCTGATGGGGGTGCCACCGTGGCCACCCTGGGATGGGGAAGGAGGCCCGTCTCCTACCTCCCCTCTCGCTGTGACAAGGTACCCACCTTTCTCTGCACCATACCTGCCCAAATAGCACTTTCCTCAGGAAAAAAAGGTGATGTGAGCAATGGAAGTAGCCATGGACTGCCTTTGAAGTGTCCTGAAGCTCTTAGCTGGTGTGCTTGCATGTCTCGCACTCCCATCAAATGACGAGAAGGGAGGTCAAAAGAGCTCAGTTGGAAACAACTGCCACAGATAGCAAATTCTTATAAATTAACGTGCCTTTTGGAAAGGAGGAAGGCAGTGCAATTTTGATGAGAAAGGCTGCTTTCATTTTGGGCTTCACCAGGCAGGGTGCCGAGTGCCTTCAGTCCTCGTTCACATTGATGGGAATTGACTGTCCTCAGGCTACCTGTCAGGCATGGTTGCTAGGTCAGTTCTCATTCCCCTCTCCCCTGCAGTTTGTCGCTTCACTTCCTAAAGAATGTCTTATTTGATGTCATCTGTAGCACAGGGAACTAATGAGGTTTTCTTTCAAAGTCTTCCCAGAAAATCAGAAGGATAGATATTTCCCTCTGCTAGAAAATAAACCTCTAGGAAGATGAAGGAAAAGAGCTGGTTGGATGCTTGTACCATCCCTTTCTCAGAGTGGGAAGGAGTTTGGATCTGCTTTGGGTGTCTGCGAGCTATGCTGAAAAGAAGGGGCAACTATTTTGTGTCTGACTGCCCTTATGGGCTGCGTTCTTCTTTCCTGTTTCAGAGCACTGCTAACCCTCAGGGTGCACCTCTGAGCAGCGGCCATGGGCCATGCCGTTCCTCAAGAAATGGATGCAGGGCACACTTAATGTCAATGACAGCTTGACCACGTGGTCTTTGAAAAGCAAAAAGGCCAAGACAAGTAGTTCTGTTAGCAGGAGAATGATAGTATTTGATAAATAGGAACTGCATGCATCTAGTTAAGATGCACATATGCTGAGCTGTGCAATTCACAAAATGTAAATGGGGTGCTTATCAGATGGATTGTTTTCCAAAAGCACAGGCAAAATTACAGTAATTACTTTTCCTCCTGCTACATTATCTGTATTCCCAAGAAACTTTATAACTTCATACAGAAAATAAATAAATATTTACTTAAAAGATCGGAACAGCTGAGTAAAGGTTCCCTTCACTTCCCACAAAATCAGCATTTCTCATGAGCAAAAAGCTGTTCTTGGCAGCACTAGATTTTCATGGGGGTGGGGAGGAACAGGTATTGTCAGTGGAAACCTTTTTTAAGGAGATCGCTAGATATTAATCTAGATTTTCAAGAAGCTATAGTTTCCCTAAATTCCCACTTCTTTGACATCCCCTTAGGTGAGAAATGGGTTATCCCTACTATTCTTCCTTCAGCAACTGAGTGCTTAGACACAGCTTCTGAGATATAATCACCAAGGTTATTGCCTGGGAATAATCAATATGAAGGACCCACCATTTTAATGTGAAATAAAGATTCATCTATTTTGTCAAACCATAGCACTTCTTCTCCCCTAAGCCTGCTCATATACATGCATTTGTTTATATTTTGTGATTCACAAAGACTAAATCTCAAGGACTGACTTTAAAGTAAAAAAAAATAAAAATCATCTGCCAGGGCTTGTTCAGCTCATCAAATTCTGTAGATCATAGTGTAGTTCTAACACCAGCTGGTTTTACAGCATCTTGGAGCTCCACAGACAAGTAATAAGCAAGCCTTATAACACTCCCCCATCCACCCCAAATGTAAGCATTTTAACCTGTTTTAGTCGCTTTTTTCTTCTCACTTATGAAACCCAAAAAACTCCTTGGGCACTTGTGTCCTGCATTACTCTAGTGTGATAGTGCCCACACTAATGTGTTTATCCTCAAAATTTCCCCATGTGGGAGAAAGTACTGATTTGTTATATCTTAGAAACTTAGAAAAAAAGTGCAGAAAAGTTAGTAGACTTTTCTCATGGCCACCTGGGAAAGTCCTAAGGGGTCAAGAGCTCAAGCCTGGGACCTTCTCACTTTCTTTCAGGCTTGCTTTTAAGGAAAATGGGTCACAGCATCTCACATCTCTGACCTGGGAATAGTGCAGTGTCCTCATGGGGTATGTCGGGATCTAAGACAACCTGACTGTACAATGAAACAGCCTCAGAGTGTTCACCCCATTCATCACACTGTTTGCCACGAGCTGTGAGGAAGGGAACAAGCAGCTGGGTGGTGCCACACACTTTATCAAAAAACCCGGAATGTCATCTGCTCCCTTAGTGATAGCACCAGGATCTGAGACTACCTCCAATCCCTAGGATGCTGCTTCAGCCTCTAAACTAACCTTCTTCCCATAAAATGCAAGCATGAACTACACATGAGTTAACATGTGGGTACCTGGTAGCTGGGCAGAGACCTTATAATGGGAACTATGTCATCTCCAAAACATCCATTTGAGCCTAAGTAATCAACAGAAAAGTTCAAGCTCATCTAGTTCAGTCCATGCCCTAAGTCCATGGAGGTGTCATGAGAAACATTGCTGTCCGGTAACACATGGAAAAGTTGGAAAATATCTCCAAAGATATCAAGTAGCTAATTGAACATCATGACTGCATCACTGCATAAACTCCTTGAAAGAGCAGCAAAGGGTGAAAATTGCTGATGGCAATTTCCACAGTAGAGTAATTTAGCTCAGAGGCAAAGAGAGTGGTGAAGGAGAGAGAGTATATATATGTCAGCGTGGGAGAGGGTGAATTCATACAAGAGGGAGTGCATTAGAGTATGTGTGAGTGTGGAGGAGGGTTAAAAGTGGGTTTCGCAGAAGGGCAAATTCTGCATTCATCCTAGACCTTGCAGAGAAGCTGCATGTGTGCATATGTATACATACGCACACAGGTTCGGGCTTGGTCATCTCGGGGTCCTTGGTGTTTTTAAGACACTTCTCTGGAATATATTTCCAGTTCTTGTAAGTGTGGGGAAAAAAACACCTTGAAGGTGGGATTGAAGGCCACTTCTTACTTGCTATAAAAGTAGCAAGATTCTTTCTTTTTTCAGAGTGGAAAGACGGAAGGGGGGGATGGCAAGGGGGGCGACTGTTGCTATAATTGCCTGCTGGAAAGAGGCTGGTGCGTAGGCAATATTCTTTAAAAGAGGAAATATAGGGTGGTTGGGCATTCCACCTCCATCACTGGGCAGAGGAAGACATGCAGAGGGTCCTGTGTCACTGAGAATAAGAAGTAGGAGTTAAACTGGCACAGATTCCTCCTTCCTCCCTCTTTCACCATACCAGTGCATTCAGGTAGCCACCAAGAAGATGCTGTTTGCTATAACTCAGGGTCATTGCATATACACAGGAGCACACCACTTCTAAGAAACCAAAGGTTGAACCAGAGAGAAATGATGATCTACAGCAATTTAGTACAATATATCTCTTTATTGAGATGTGCAGTGAAATAAATCCAAGGTCTTTATGCACACTGCATCTCTCCAAAATATATGCCAGGCAAACAGCGTCAGATGTTTAGGCTCTGGTTCCTACTCGTTGCTGGTTTCCCTGGTAATCCACTCTAGCAGTATTCCAGCTTTGAGAGTCCTAAACACAAATTTTTGGGCTCATTTCCAGTCACTTATCTTTCCAGTGGGAACAGTCTCTTTCTTATTTCTCCCACTTAGGCACAGCAATTTATACTTCTGATTCATGTTGTGGAGGACTGAGGGGAAGTTTTATAGCAGCAATACCAATTGTCCCCTATCCCACAATAACTTTAAAGTGCTTAGCACAACCTCGGGAGGTCTGGGAATGTATGACAGGAAAATAAAGTGTTCATGTAAGTATCAGAATTGCCCTTTACATTTCCCTTTACACCCCAAAATCTTGTTTACAAAACCAAGGTTTCTTCTAATTAAGCAAACACCTCACAAGGCAAGGATTTCACCTTTAAAGATATTTCCTTTCCCGCCATTTCTGGAAGCATCGTAGAGTGAAGCAAATGTATTCCCAGTGGTCATTGATCATAATAAGTCATTGATCTCTTGGTCAGTATCTAAAAGACTTTATTCTGACTGCATTAACCTATGGATGTACATCAAGTTGTATTTCCTTTTCCCTTGCAATGATTCAGTGCAGCATTGCCTAAGGATGAACAACATTTATTAAGGCAGTTTTTGTGGAATAGCTATGTTGCCCAAATTTTGTACAGTTAGAAACTCCTAGCACCAGTAGTCCCTACAGCCAGTGTTAGGATCACGTAAAGGATCAAGAAAGCCCATCATTACCTGATTTTGTCCTTTTGTATTACTTCTATAAGGGAAATGGAATACAGTCCTGAGATTTGGGCTAGCTGCATGCTGACCTTACAGGGCACAACCAAATTATTGGAGATGAGTGTTTCTCTCAAGACACTGTTTTCTATTATGGTCTTTTTCAGGAGTGGAAACCATCTGGGATTGACTGTTCAAATGGAACTAAATTTCTAGAAGCTTTACAGTTTTACTATGTGCATGTGGCAATAATTACTTGCAAACTAAAGGCTGTGTGGATTGTGTTTTACCAAATGATTTAGATATTTGTGATGGATTTCCACCTGTTCAAGTTTTGATTGCCAATTCACTCCATGCAGAAAAAATACAGGAAAGGATCAACATTGTGTAACTGAGATAAACACCTCTTAATCTCCCGAAAGCTTCTTAATTGGTTCCCATTGTTGAAATGTCCTCTTGACTAGACTATCACAAACTCTACATATGAATTTTCAAATTGGTTCAGGCCACAAGCTGCCAGCATCTCTTTGGAATAATTTAGTGGTACTGAAGTTAAAGATAGCATGCAAAATAACCCCTTTAAGATGCTAAATCACTAACACACACTTGCATAAATTTCACTTCCAAATGAAAGATTTTACAAGATTCTGAAAAGTTTTGCGTGTTGGAGCCCAAGTATGTTCATGCAATAACTCAGAGTGATACTGTATAAGGTAAAAAAGTGATTGAGAAGTCATCAAGGCTTAGAGGTCAAAAGCTACAAGAATGTCAAAGCACTTCTTGGCTATGGATTAAATTTGTATTTTTATAGACTGGAGAATTAAGTGGGAATTCTGGGTCTCAATTTCCACCTTGACTCTGGCAGGCAGATGTGGTCCACGTTAAGTCTGAGCTAAATCCCACATAAATGAACTCATAGGTGTCTGCAGTGAAAATGACTGAGCTGCTATCATACTCCTGGTGAGTGGAATCTGGGGAGCTACTCAGCTGGCTGGATACAGGAGTGCATACCTCTCCCTAAATTAGGCATCTACATCTGGGTAGCTGAATAGTCCTGCAGACTCTCCCAGCCCAGGTTAGTGACTCATTTTTCCGCTCTCTGTAATGGGAACACAGGCACTCTGCTCACACACCAGCTTGTACCTTTGGGAGTATAAACTAGGGCCTCATCCTTCTCAGAGCCCACACCTCTTTGAGCCAGGTAAGCAAAGACTTCTGTTGTGTCTCTGTGATCAGCTCCTTGTAGACATAAATGGGTTGGAGATCACCTAAAAGCCACCGAAGTGCAAGAGGAACTGCATGCTGTGCCTTGCAGTCCCCATGGCCTGACTGCTCCTGCACAAAGGAGCACTGGCCGTTAAGGTTCAGGTCCCAAGATCCCTTTACAAGGAGGAGGGAAGACATAGACCTGAAAGCATCCAGTCTTTGTCTCAAGGCTGCTGAGCCACTCTGTGTTTATTTTCCACGTTGGTTTAGGCAGGACAAGCTGCTCAGTGCACGTTGCTGAGCTAGGCTGCTGGGCAATCCACAGACTAGCTCCAGCTCAGTCCTTCAGGAGACAACTGAGGCCTTCAGAGAACACTGTGTCATGAAGATATTTCGAGTTTCTCTGTGGCCCTGGGAAGAGCTTCGTAAGTTTTTTCTGCAGTTCTCTCAGCCCACTCTTTCAATTTTCCCCGCTGAACTGAGATATTGGCTTCTCTATTGAGGGCAGTGGAGAAGGATACCAACTTCCCTGGAGACTAAGGTCTGACCTTCATATGTGGATGTATTGAATCCTTACAGAGTTGTTTGTTTTACAATTGATTGTATATTGGTATTCTGAGAAAGGAAACATTCAGTCCATCTTGCACGTGGGGACTAGTTCAAACAATTGTATTGATAATGGTTAGGTTGTGATCAGCCTACTTAGGAGGCAGTAACTTGACACTGGAGTTAGTGCAACCAGCTCTGTAACAATTTTTTACATTGATCTATCATGTCTAGTTACATCCAGACTCATCATTAAAATCACATTCATTGATCAGACTGTCGTTACCTGGGATGACACTGCTGATGTTGGGTGGAAGACCTCCTTATCCTCGGAGGGGCGAGTGCACATGCATCACTGCTGGTGCACATGTCCTGATGTAAAAAGCATAACAACCTTTGGCCATGATGACTGAGTGGAGCAGAAGCTGTTGCAGGTGACGGAAGCCTCTCTGCAGCTTATATATGAGTGGTAAGATTCACCTCCAGAGCATGTTTATTAAACTATTAATGCTCAGACTGCCTAATGAAGGTGTGATCACCAAACACTCCTTCCAGCAGCACATCATCAGTAAGTGTCTTCAATGGATGCAACAATATCACTGCTATAAGAGATTGTCATAAGAGATCATCACCCTTCAAGGCAAGAAGGCACTGCTTGGGAATTCTGCTGTTGCCAAGAAGAGCTGCTCTCTACCAAGCTGTAAGACTGACTTAGAGCGTGAATTTTGACACCAGTTCAGTGACCAGTCATTATAGCAGATTTGGGTAGATCAAACAATTTTGAAGTCTTTTCCTCTTTCGATACGAGTAAGGAATATCAAATTAAACTGTCTAGTTCAAAACCAAACTTCTTCACGGTGAACAGTCTAGTTGTGTGACTCCTTGCTGTATGGCACAGCAGATGCCAAAAGTTTGCATTAGTTCCCAAAAGAAATGGAATAAATTAATGGAAGAAAAACTCATTAAGCGGTAATAAACACATGGGCATCAGCTCTGGAAGCCACTACTTGGTATGGGTCCTGGGATGGCTAGGACTTGGTCTAACCCATTATGTCTGTTTTTACAATTTACCCTCTTTCCTATCTTGAGAACAATATTGTCCATAAACAAAGCTACATTTTGGCCTTGCAAGATTTTACAAGATATACTTTTTGCAGTTTTCAGTGTAGAGAAAATGGAAATAATGGAACAGTGAAGAGCAGTGTTTGCCCGGCTCCAGCACCGCAAACCCATCGTGGCAGGGCACGGGCAGATGCCACAGGCACAAAGCAGATGCCAAACTCGGAATTACTGCTGTGCCTGATGCGTCACCTTCGCAGCCTGGGATTTAGAGTTGTGGATGTGTGTGTGTGGATCCTAGTCCTACACTCTTTTCTGAGAGGACACAGGAATAGAAAACTGCAACAACTGGATTTAAAAAAAGCCTCACTAGATCTAAGTCTGGGTTCAAATTCCTGTTTAGCAAACTACATTGTTGTCTCAGGGTTTCTTTGTATTTCCTGACCTCCTCCTGGCAAAAAAAGCAACTGCTGGCTGGCATTGTATTTTCATGTGTAAGTTTGTTTATTTTTTTGCATGTCCAGGATCATCTTTGTGTATCTGTGACATTTTGTCGTGGGACATGAAAGCTATCTATACCCCTTCCATACCAGTGCAGCTCTCAGCCTGGCTGTGACTGGTCGTTTGTCAGCTTTCTCTGCTTACCTTACAGCAATCCTCTTTTTCTGTCAATACTAGGGACAGGTCAATCACTTTGAAAAAAGTTTTAGATTAAATCTAAGGAGTGGGAGAGAATTTACATGATCTGAAGCTAGCACAGCACTGTATAGGGTCATTAAACAACTATTTTTAGAAACTATTTTCTTTTAAGATGCATTTATGATGTATATCTGTATAGCTTTTTCCCTTAAGTGTCTGGGATTGGAAGCAGTATGAAAAGTCATTTAATGTTTAAAGTAGCACCACATTCTCCTGGCTGGTGATAAATATGGAATTTGACACTAATATGCCTCTATTAATCTGATCATGTTTTTTTGTTTGTTTTTTTTTTTTAATTTGTCCCTTTAGAAACATTCTTGTAACCCCTTGGACATAATTTTTTCTTTTCCTCCTCAGAGATCCCAAGATGATATTGAGTTACTTGGGAAATTAGATTTGTCAGCTTTATTTCTGGTTGCTGTCTACATTAATTTTATAATTAAAACCCAAAGATGTGTGTCTAATATGTATGTATCTACAAAATGCAGAAAGAGGAAGTATGCTTGAGCCCATACAAAAGAAGTAGTTTGACATGTGTCAATGTTACATTTCAGTGCAAGAAAGGAAATATTTTTTTGGCACAGAGCTCAGAGAACATGTAGGCAAACCAAGCAAAAACTCATTAATCTGAAAATTAGTCTGTGAAGTGTTTGTAATTGCAGTCAGTTTTTGCTAAAACATTCAAATGCAAATTATTGGATTGCAGATTTGGTATGCACTCTATGTGTTTTGCTCGTTTATACGTCTATTACATATGTAATATGTAGTTCTGTATTTAATTCTGTATTTAAGGCTGGGATAGAGAAGAAGAAAAAAGTTTAATCAGGAAATCCCTCTTCTACCCACATCCTCTCAACTACATTTCCCCCTCATTCTGATCATTCAATAAATTTTAAGCAAGAGGAAATACACATTTTTCCCTCCTCTCCTCTCTTCTATAATGTCTGGCATTATTATGCACCACATACATTATAGCAAGCTATTTACTTTGTCTGCAGCACCACGACCTTTGTGTGACTTGCCTCTTTTGGAGGTGTTGTGAATAAATCACTGCCTGCGTGTGTTGGCTGTGGCAGCGTTCTCTGCTGACTGATACCTTCCTGGAGCAGCATTGCGTTCATGGGGAAGCAGCAGCAGAGTGGTGCTCTGCAGATTTAGGAGCACCTTGGGCAACAGCAATCACGGTCCCCACCACTGACAACCCTGCTTCAAGTGACAACATTTACCAGCTGTTCCCTTGTTTCACTAAAATCAGAAGGCTCTAGGGAGGCTGACGAGCTGTGGTGTAGCATTTCCAGTGAGCCACAGCTGAAGGTGGGTCCATAAATTTAGCACCCCCTTAATGAGGTGGTACTGCAGCATTCTGGACTGGTCTGAGCACTAGATGTGCCCGCTTGAGAGCCTAAGCTGGGATGAGATAAAGTCATTGCCACAGACGCGCTCCAGCCCTCTGTGTTTTGAATAAAGTAATCATTGGCTGGATATTGTAGCCCTTGATTTTTCTAGCACCTACCTGTGGTGAAGACCAAGTGCACTTTGCTGTGCTTGTTCCCCTTCTTGTCATGACGCCTGAAAAGCAGAGTACCCTGAGTGAAAGGTGGGAGCTATTTCTCCTTTTCCAGCATGGATGGACTGTGAAGGCAAAGTCCAGCCCAGTTTACACAGGACCTATTAGCCAAGGCTGGATTCTGCCCCTCCCTGCCAAATGCCAGGCTGAAGCTTTGTTGCTGCTTCCCCAGTCATATGGCAAGCGCCTTGAGTCACACTTGCTCTCTTGAATTTAGGTGCAGTAGTAGTGTCAGTGCCTGACGCTAGGTACTGGTGATCCATGGTCTTAGTCAGGTACAATAATTCTGTAATTCTGTGTTTCTCATTTCTCATATTTGAACTAAAATTTAAATAACTGGTAGCTTTTGGTCTGTCAGGACAAAATGACTCTGAGTAGGTAGCCTTTCATCTTTCAAGACTAATTCATATTATGCATTTATGCAAATCTTGATGGATTCGCAGTTGCAATCGCTGGTTTCTTACTTCGTGTAAATTGAACACATTTCCATTTACATGTAGATTTGCCCTACGTATGACGTTGTTATTATATGTATTTTATCATGTGGCTTGGTAGACATTTTTCCTTTGCAATTCCCCTTTATCCATATGACTTCCAGTAAAATAAACAGAAATTATCACAGAATCACAGAATTATTAAAGTTGGAAAAGACCTTTAAGATCAAGTCCAACCACCAACCCAACACCACCATGCCCACTAAACCATGTCCTGAAGTGCCACGTCTACACGTTTTTTGAACACTTCCAGTGATGGTGACTCCACCACCTCCTTGGGCAGCCTGTTCCAGTGTTTGGCCACTCTCTCAGTAAAGAAATTTTTCTTTAGAAAAACATCTTTTCTTTAGAAAGACATCTAGTCTAAGCCTCCCCTGGCACAACTTGAGGTCATTTCCTCTGGTTCTATCACTAGTTACTTGGGAGAAGGGACCAACACCCACCTCGCCACAATCCCCGTTCTGGTAGTTGTAGAGAGCGATAAGGCCTCCCCTCAGCCTCCTCTTCTCCAAGCTGAACAACTGCAGTTCCCTCAGCCGCTCCTCATAAGACCTGTGCTCCAGACCCCTCACCAGCTTCGTTGCCCTTCT
>NW_010559897.1:24207-43158 GCF_000687285.1 Phaethon lepturus
GAGGTCAGGCTGACAGGCTTGTAGTTCCCCAGATCCTCCTTCCGGCCCTTCTTATAGATGGGCGTCACATTGGCAAGTCTCCAGTCATCTGGGACCTCCCCTGTTAACCAGGACTGCTGATAAATGATGGAGAGTGGCTTGGCAAGCTCCTCCGCCAGCTCCCTGTTCTATAGCTAAGAAGCTGTAGTCCTCATGAGTGGTCTTGAGACCTCACACAGACAGATGCACAGACCCAATCTGTATACAAGATAAGAGGGGATAAAGGTCTGGATTAAGACCTGAAGAAAGGTCTCCTTAGAAGCCCAGGGAGAATGTCCTATTCATCCATGTGCTATACTTCAAGGCCTGGATTTCTTGAGTTTCCTTATGTTATGCAAAATGCAAATGAGTGACTTTCAGCCTTTGAATTCAGAGGACCATGTTCTAATCACACCTACATGAAGGCATGCCGCGAAGACATTTGAGATGTATCTGAAAACCCATCAGATGCCTTAAGAGTGCTGAGCAGTGAGGTGTGTACTTACAGCTGCAGCTAGGGGATCTGTCTGGCAGGTATCTTCAGAACATGCTTGATGGATAAAACCTTGCACAAAGTGATGGAAGATGGGGCACTGCACCATCTTGCTTATCCAACAGTTCAGCAGATAAAGTGCTCACCTGGACAACATAAAATTAGGCTCTGCTGTCTGGACTAAAGCGTGAAGAGGTGAGCATCTCAAATCACAGGATATTCTGTAAAGTTAGTTGGGTGTCTAAAATCTTTCACATCTTTAGCTCTGTGTCCACATTCCAGTTAAAATCCTGGTATTGATGGCTTTTAAAAGCAAATTCTTGGTAGGAAACATGCACTGTCTGGCTGGGTCTTGGAGTGTTGCTCAGTAGCTTTAATGTCAACTTTCCATCACAGATTCCCTTGCTCATGTATTTGGTGACAGCTCTCAGACACTTAGTGGTTCAGACAGTGAGGGTGCTGTGGCTTAGCCCAAGTCTGTGTGTTGTCGTGTAATACATCTGTGATTTACAAGAACTTCTTCAGTAGTGAGTTATACTTCTATGACATGGCACAAAGTGGTAATTTCCCAACATCTCTCTTGGGAGAAGAGCCTTGGTACTCATGTACAACTTTAAACTTGCCCATCTCCTGCTTAGCTGCAGAACTGAGACTTTGTGTATCAAGAGCTATTTTCTTTGTTACTCAGCTCTTGATGTTTAGCTGGGCTCTTGTGGGATTTTGTGTTGCTTTTTTTACCAGCCTAAACATTCTCATTCAGTTTGTTTCACAATGCATCAAATAAAGAGAGTTAATGAAAACCTTATTTGAGATTAGTTACACAGAAGAAGAGTAGCATTGATCTTGGGATTGCCCATAAGGGACCTTTCTGTAACCTTCCCAAAGCTTTGAATTACTCACATGACTTAAACTCTGGAACAGCTTTTGCTTTCCTCTGAACATTGTTGCATGTTTGGATTGGGGAACTTGGGACAGGTACGAGCCAAACAGGTCTGGGAGCTGAAACCTTATTCTGGTTATTTCTGGAAAAATTTTTGCTGCTCCATCTCCTTTGGAAATTGACAAATAAAATAATTTCAAGGCTTGTAGCAAATTTAGGAAGAAGGTGCCCAGGTTCTTTTTTCTGGTTAGGATCTACCCACTCAAGCTGCAGATAATTCACAATCTTCTGTTGACGATACAACTTGTTGACTGACTGAAACAAGGCTTGAACTACTTAAAAAAAACCAAACAAAAAACCTTTTCAGAAGAAGAAACCATGGAGAAAGAAGAAGCCCAGAAGAAGACAGCTCAGCTAGTACCATATTACTTGGTCTGGGAGCAAACACAGCTATGATGTCTCCTGTGGCCTAACCAGCCTGTTCAGTGCTAGCATGGATATCTCTGCACAGTACTGTGTGACATTCATATCACTAGTTAGCCTTTGATTAGGGCTGTTTGCCCAGATCCATCCAGTTTACCTCCATTGTCTTCCTCAAATCTGTGTATAACAGAAATCTCATAATTCTTGAAAGACAAACAAAAATTTGAAGCCTGAATCCTGAACATGTACAGATTTCTTGCTGGTTGTATAACCAATGTATGTCATTGAACTTCTGACCATATGGCCGTGTTTTATTGCTGTAAATAAAAAGCTCTGCACTGCAGAAAAGCAACAGTTCTGTGTTGCATAAATGACCGCCTGGTTCCATTTCACCTGGGCACACACCACCATGTTTTTCTTTGGACGTTTGAACTGCACAGACCACAAAAATCAAAGAGAGGCTGTAAAGTCCACTTTTGACTGTAAACTTTTCAAACAATAGGGATTTCAGCCTCCACACTGAAATGTCTTCAAAGAGGAAGAGCAGTGAAGTACTCATAAGAGATAATACTTTTTTTTCATTGCTGCTCTATTTCCCCATACTAACCTCTGTTTTAAGAGCATCTCCCAGCTACAAACTACAGAGGGTTTGCTTTAGACCTAAAAAATCATCTCAAAACATTCTGTGTGAACATAACATGAGCTCTTTTTGTCTTTTTAATAGGATGAAGCTCTTCGCGACCTATGTACTTACAAATCTTCTTGCTCATTGTGAAGGTTGAGGGAGAAGAATGAGGTCATCAGGGCATGCTTCTCATTTGTACTTCAAGAAAGGCTGCCTGTCCCTCCTCAGTCATTGGATAACTTCCTACTAGGACAGTAGGATATCCATTTTCTAGATCAGAGATTCAAATCCAGCCCTGAAACTAAACTTTTAACGAGCAGAAGTTCTTTGGCCTCAAATCAGGGTCAAATGTGTGTTCTGCAGATGTCTCCTTCCTCTGCAGTTTGCACAGACGAGGCAAGGATATTATAGGGATGGAAATGAAACAGCAGGTGATTTCTGTACATCTCTGCTGGGACAATATTAGATGCCCTCCCTGTCCTGCCCTGAGGACAAATAAAACATCTGTTTCCAGAGCTGTCAATCAAGAACCTCTCAGGGTGGGAAATGTGTTTTAGAAAACTTCTGCTGTTGAGCCACCATCTGGTTTCCTTCTCTGTCAATATGTTTTATTGTGCAAAATGGGCTTCCAATATCATCCTGCAAAGCAGTTCCTGCCTTGCAATTCTTTATTAGACAAATCAGCCTTGAACTGGTGGCATGATGTTTATCCATGGCTGTTCATCTTCTGAAGACAAAAGTTTAGATTTTGCCCTGATGAGACTTCAGCTTTTTTTGTCTCCATCTAACCAAGTGACAAATTCCACCAAGGTGACAGCCAGTCAGAGTGCAGGGGTAGAAATGATAGGCTGAAATGAGTTCTGACTGCCTGGCAAATATTTGCTTTCCATGAGTAAAATCAAGCACAAGAAAAGTTTTTTTTTTTGCTAACATCATGATTCTTTATCAACCAGTGAACTGTAGAGCTAGAGCTGCACGTTTTTCTTGCCGGGGGAGCTCCTCTGCCATTGGAAGTTAGTATTATTTGAGTAGCTTATTTCTGGGATAGAGCCAACTGCAGAGTGATTTTGCAAGGTTCCTCTTCAGAGAGTCTTGGACATAACACCCGCCCAAGCTGACTCCATGGGCAGAATCAGCTAAGGAAACTCACAAAACCTCATTTATTCAATGCCACCATACTTTACAATGACTTTTACTGTAAAATCTTATCTCTTTTTCTTCCTTGTTCCCCTTCTTAGTTTATAACAGGTTTCTGGGATGCCCTGGGATTTGTTGGGGGTTTTTTTTGATGGAATATCAGGGTCTAACAAAATCCCTCCAGGCTCTATTTTTAATCCTGTTTTATTGTCTTCTGTTGCTCTACTCCCATTCCTCTCAAAAGTATACCATGTTCCCCCTGTGAAATGCAAGTCAGCTTTTAACGTCAGCAAACAGATCTGCAGAGTGTACAAGTTTTCCAGCCTCCTCCCCAGCCACCAACAGGCTAATCAGCTGTATTCAGTAAGGAGCAGTGATGAAAACAGAAATGCACCAGAGGGTTAATTTTTAAATATAACACCTCTCACACAGGAATTGGGTTTTTTTTTTTTTGAGAGGTTTAAAAAAAAAAGAGAAAATTTACCTAGTTAAGTGTATAACACTATTGTACAGAGTTATTTCAGAGTAACTACTTGAGAATGAATCTTTCTGGTCTTAGAGACCTGGAGTAAGGGTAGCCCTTTAAATTCGTATCTTCTCCCAAATTAACTGGTCTTTCCAGACAAGCCCTTGGCTAACTTATTCTAAAACTCTAAAACAGACAAACCAGTGTTGAAGCCAATGCCCAAGGGCCCAGCTCAGCCAGCTTTTCACATTAAAGGCATTATGCCTTGTCTGCATCAGACTTTTAAAAGGGATCTGCTAATATGTGCTAATGACACGCATTTAAACCCTAGTCTAGACAAAGCCTGTGCGATTGCCCTCTGAATGCTTGATGCGATCAGCTAACATCCTGACAGCAGATCCGATTACCCCATTTTAATCACGTAAGGCTATAAACATCATAGAATTATCCAGATTTTCCTTCTAGCATAGAACAAACCCAGAAGGGCGTGCCGGGGATCTAAGCCCCAAAATATCCTCATGGGGTGGGACCTTTGCCCTTGCACAAACAAGCCTACCAGTGGGGATGGAAAAGCTGGTCTTTGGCATACAGAAATGCATCTACGCGGAGGAATGCGTTACACCAGAAGGATGAAGAAGATGACGTAACAGCGATATGCTTAGACTACTGCTTTGACATTTGTGATTAGCTGATAGTCTGGTACGAATAGAAGGTGGAGAGCTGAATAGGAGCAGAGATGTGACTTCATGTCTGTATACAGCATTGATCAGACTAATACACGTAACGTCTTTTCTCTGGATGTTTTAAAACAAGTGTTGAAAAACTGGAAAGGATATTAAAAAAAGGATGCAATGATTTGAGGAAAAGGAGAGAAATGTTTTATGGCAAACACTTAAGAGATCAATCTGATTAGTTTATGAGAAAGAATCCTGAAAAGTAAATAGACTACAATATATAAAGATCTTTATGGGGCAAAAATATGCAGTACTAAAGGATTATTTAACCTTGCAGAGAAAAGCAAAACTAAGTAGAAAAAGCCAGAAGAAATCAAGTTAGGAAGTAAGGACACAAATTTGACAATACTAATCTCTTCTAACAAGTTATCAAGCAATAAAGTGCCTTTTCCATGACTTGATAACTTTGATTATGCTTTTATGGGAGATGTATTTTAATCCACCAGATGCTACTGGGATCACTACAGGATTAAGTGTGGCATGGCTGAGGTACGAGCAGTCCAAGTGGATGATTTTTTTTAGGCTTCAATGTTATGTATATAAAAGCACATAAATCAGCAAGAAGTACTTACCATCCAGAAGTTTGTGCAAATGGTTATAATATGGCTGGTAGGATTGCAGGAGTGCTCTCTGCTAGGTTTAAAGGAATGGATATTTTTTCCTCTTGCTGCCCCCCAAATATCCCTATTGAGAGGGAGTATGACAGTGAAGTCATCCCATTAAGTCTGAACAGGCTCAATGTTTATTACCCAGTGTGAGGCAAAACACTTAATCAAAGGTACTCCTGAACGTATCCATTTGATTTTGTTTACAAATTAGGATTTCCACATATTCAATGTAATAAGTTTATGTAGTCAGAGGATCTGCACCTTGTAAGCATAATTTCCTGCTTCATTTGCTTTTTCAGTTGACATACTTGTTTTTGAAACATGCAGTTTTAACTCAGTAAGTAAATAACCACCCTTTGCAGCCCGAGCAGTCATGCTCTCTCTCAGAGGGTCTGGGAAAAGGAATGGCTTCCTCCAGATTGTGTCCTGCTTTATGGACACTTAATGCCAACAAATGTAGGAAGGTTTCTTTTTTCCTAACCATCTCAGCAGTTGGTTCCAGAGGAGACTGACTACAGAACCGGAAGGAATTTGCTGCTGTTTCCACTTTCTATTTATTTGCAGGAAAAATCTGGGTAAAAGAGCTGCAGATCTTACCAGGGTAACCAGAGTGGCAAGTCAAGGGACAGGAAAAGTTGTACCTTTGTACAGTAAAAAGTTTATAAAAGCCTCACACTTCAAATACTGAACTCTGAGACACATTTGTTAAGCTCCTGCTTTGGGTAGATGGACAGAATATGATGCAAAGTGGACATCAGTCTTACATCAGACCTGGCTACTACTGGTACTGGAGGACAAAAAGAATATATCTCCCAGACCAAGCAAGTCCTTTCCATCTTCCTCTCCCCGAAACTCGTTCCCTAAATCAGTTCACGTCAGCACAGAACATTTTTGTCATGCTAACACTGACTGTCAAAGACATTCTGATTTTAAATAAAACAATGCTTGCAAGAGCAGGATTTTGACTGAAACCACCCAGAATGCTCTTACAATAAATTTTCTGGCTTTAGATTCCACAGCATTTACTGTACATGATGTGTAGTTAAATGTAGCATAGCTTGTTGCAGGATTTTCTCTAAATCTCGGTGTAGCTGTTACTTACGTGAGTACGATGCTCTGGCAGTCACAAACGTGCATGTTTTGGGCAAAGCATTTCAATAAACAATTACGCTCCACTATATGCGATAGCATGAGGCAATATTAGAAATTTCCTGTTTAGTAACGGGGATAATGCAGTCTTCATCAAACATTGCTATCTCTTGTGGGCATAAAATGCAGTTTAACAGCGAGGTTACACTCATCTCCCTTGAATGTGCAGGGTGAAACGCACGTGTGTCCGAGAGGTTTTGCACAGTGTATGTCTTAAGCCTTCAAGTGGGTATCAAATAAAGTGCAGTTAGAGGCTGGCCCCCTAAACTGATGAAAGTCAACCCTATCACCACTCCAAGACAATTCAAAGCCAAGGGTGAGTTAAAAAGCTCTCCTGGAATAACAGGAGTTCAGGCCAACTGAGCTCACAAATCCCTGCAAAAATACCTTCGTCATGTTTGGTCAGTTGGAAACCAAATCTTCTCCTGTTCCACTAGCTCCTGTTTGGGAAGAGGGGACACTGCTATATCTTTCTGCTGTAATTTCCAGTTGCATGCCAGGCTATTGCATAGTTTCACCTCTTGAGCTTGTGATTAGTCTGGTGGTGTGGTTCTTTGGCCTATTCTTTCCTTTTCTTCTTTCCCACTACTGTTGTCAGGCTCCTGCTAACTGTACATGGTTTTGAGTCTTTGCCAAATGTGCGTCCTTCAACCTGACACAGAGAAACTTGCTTTAGGTCTTGCACTGCCTCATGTCACTAAGTACCACTTGGCCACCTCAACGTCTCCAAATCTCTAGCACCTCCAGAAAGATCTGGAGGAGAGCACGCTGACTTCTGCTGCAGTCTTCTTTTCCACCATACTGTCTTCTTCTTTTATTATAAGGAAGTGGCATCATCTCATGCCATTTTCACAAGTTGCTTTGCTACAATGCCTGACAGTGCTAAAAGCACCATCACCCACAGCCATGGCAGCAGGGGTTTACAGCTGTCCTCCAGTGATATGCTTCATACGGAATACGTCTTTCTGCGCTATGATGGCATCAGGTTGACTGACACTACTGCTCAGAAAAGCTGGCTAAAGCGTACATTGCCAGAATTTAACACGGGCTTGCAGAACATCACAGTCTTCTCCATGTATCAGTAACATATCTGCAAGAGATGCCTTTCAAAGGTGGCTTCCTTGATATTCATCCCATTGTATCACTTCAGGACCCCCAGCTTGCTCCTTCAAGGGGTCATCACAAGGACATTGCAGCAGCTAAGTGACAGAGCTGAACATTTTAATCCGTTTCCCCCCAAAGCCAATGAACACACAATGTTAAAGGCAGTTCTGGGGCCCAACTTGATCCTCATGAGGATCCCCCCCGAGTTTCAAGGTCTCAGCTGTTATGTTACAAGATTGCAGGATGCCTACATGCTATCGATACTTAAAAGTTTCGATCTTCTATGGTGGTATGTAAAGGCCAGTGAAGGAGGTTCCCTCTTAGCTGGTACTACACAAGGACTAAAAAGTCACTCTCCTAAAGCACTTATGGCCTAGACAGGTGAGAAAACCCAGTAAGTAAAAAGGAAGAGAAAACACACGCAGAGCAACTATTGCGATTAGGTTACAAGGTCCTGTCTGTTTCAAGATGTTTTGTGGCTATCTGGGATTGGAGTTGTTTTTTGGGAGAGGAGACAAGCTAACGGGAAAAAAATGAGGACACAAGAGAAAAGAGAGGACAGAATATAATGAATAAATATGTCGTGAAGAAAGCTGGGGTGAAAGTTTTCTCACATTTCTTTTCCCCAGCCTAAGTGCCATCCATTCACATTTGTGTTACAGTACTTAAATAAAAGCTGTCAGACCTAACACATTTTTGCCTGAATTATTCATAAATCTGTATAATAACAAGAGAAGAAAGAGTTGTTATTTGGATTACACTAGTTAATTTTCATTAATGTAACTGGCATATAATTACCGGTTTCACCTGAGTAACTTAACACAGGTTCTGTAGCAACCATAATAGAGATGTATGTTCTTTAAAAAAATTTTTGTGTGTACTGGTTGAAAGTATAATTTTCTCCCATAATAGACCTGCTATGCCTCTTTCTTTTTCCCTTTTGTACACAATTAACATTTCATTTAATATTTCTATAAATCCAGGTAGCTGCAAGAAGAGAAATAGGTCCTAAAGCAGTAATCACGAACCGCCGCGTAGGAGAGTTCCTTCATGACTAATTGCGTTTGACACTAATTGCTGTTTATTGAAGAACCTGAGTGAAGCATCGCTCTGACATGTATCTGGGTAGTCCCTGCATCTGTTGTAGTTTGCTGTATTTCTTCCTGCTGGTGCCCCACTTTATGGGGCTGGGTCCTCTGCCGGAGGAGTTGTCAGAGGTGTGACTTGGAGGGGGCTGCTGTTCCTTATCCAGCACGGTGGTAACTGCTGCACTGACGCAGTTCTGCAACGGAGGGCTCTGGGAGGAGCGATTCCTTCCATACTCTTCTGGCTTGGTTGATACACATGCTTCTTCAGCTTTCGCTGGCTCTCACAGGAGCGCTGGAGTACGGGGTGTTTGACAGTAAATCTTCAATGACAATTTACGTCGATGTCCCTACTTAAGGGATACCGCCAAAAGCGAGTTACTCCATTCCGTGCCTGGCCAACGGCCAGAAGCATTAACTGGGAGTTAGAAGGAGGAACTAATTGGATGCATCGCAACTACCCAATACAACACTGAAAATGAGGAATTTGAAGGTCTTCATTTTTAACCAGGCTGCTTGTCTGAAAAACCAATGAAATCTATTCAGCGGAACAAAGGTCCATGCTGGTACTTCCTCTAGCAATATTTTTAATTGTTTTAATTTTGGCTAATATTTCAAGCTATTTTTTTAACCCTACTTAATTTAACCGAGTTACCTACAGTTCATAGTTTAGGTAGGAGAAAGGTAAGTGCCAGGGGACTCTTGCTGGACTGATAAGAATTCAGAAACATCAGAAGAAAAACTTGTACAAACAATATGGTAGAAGTCATATTTATTGATAAAAATTAATATATCTGCTATAAAATTTGTAACAGTAATGCAACTGAATATTTATTTTGATGCATAAACCTGAATGTTACATACCAAATACAATACAGTAACACTGGTTTCCTCCTTATTTACATGTTTATGAAAATCGATATGCAATCCATGTTAAAAGAACTTGTAATGGAGAATAGTTACATTAGAAAAATAATATTCTTGATAAAGCATTCTTGAGGACTCCAAGCACATTTTCAGGCCTCTTTCAATAAGGCAAAAATCCCTGGTACAGCATATAACTTAATTTACAAAATACAATAACCTCAGACACATCTTCAAGTTTTCTTTTGGTATGCTTTTCCTCACTGTAAAATTACTTAGTTTTCTTACTAAACAGAAAGAACTTTCAATAACGAAACTTAATGAGTTCTACTATACACTACATATACGTCGCTGTAGCTTAGCGACCATAACCAGGCAATCTTTCTCCTTAACTGTTTGCTCAATGAGCTTTTCTTAGATGTAGGACATGTAGTATTTTGAAATCATTATGACTGTGGTATCTTTCTTCAGTTTTCATAGGAAACAGATCTGTCACATTTTGAAATTTTTTTTTTTTTTAATTTTATTTTAAGAACTGCTGCACAACTACATTTCCACTCACAAGAGAACGTCACAAATGTAACTAAAATTAGGCTTGGATAACTTTGAAAACATACTACTACGTGCCCAAACCCAAATTTCTTACTTTAATACTTTATAACCCTGCCATGCTCTAGGAATTATTCTTCTGCATAGCTTCATTACTAGTCACAGTCAGATAGTTTTAATTCCTTCAAAGGCACAAAACTTCCACCTCTTTTCCAGTGTTGCTCCCACACCAGTGAATTCTTGTTTAAACATGCGTGGCAGTCTCATCAAAAGCATTTCTATCTCATTTGCAGAGATCTGAGGACAAGAGAAAGGCAAAATTAAAGTGAGAAAGCTGCTCTGTAGATTGGAAAGAGGAGACATGGCAAGCAGAGCTAAGGTGTGGGGGACCGGGAATCCAGGGCAGATGAAAACAACCAACCGTTACTATTTTTCCTTTTTTTAACTTTAATCTGACATGAATTCCAGACTCCGAAGCAAGTGCAGATTCCTTGCAGGAATGATTCTGCTTTTCTAAGTGGCATCCCACTGTAAAAGAATGACAACTGCTATGTCGGGGCTGCTGCTACAGTGTTGTACGAAATCCATCTAAGAACTAGGGTTGCAGGTATACTTGTGAGGAGGAGGAAGCGAATGGGACCTTATTCTTCCTTCTCATCCTGTGAGCTCTTGAATCTTTCTCCTTAGAGCTCCATCAGTTTTCCTTTTGCAAAAAAACTAACAAATACAGGGACTTCATTTTTTTAATCAGCTGACTTTTGTTACTTAGGGTTGACTGTCTGTGGAGCCATCTTCTCCCAGTTTGGCCCAGTTCAGTAGCCCCAGATAACTAGGCAGTGAAGTTCCTGACTCTGCATTGCTCAGGATGTTTTTATGGTCTTGAATCCTTAATAACTGGTCACCTTCCTAATGGGAAAGATGCTGGCATTGCAGAAAACACTTTCACAAAGGCAACCTTTCTGGTATCATCAGCAGGGAAGTCAAGAAATGAACAGGCATGGAAAATGAACCATTTTATCCTACCGCTACTTCTTCTGAAGTGATGGTCATGAAATGAACAGTAAGGAAATCTATGGGTGCTGACTGTCATCCACAGGTATCTCCATAGCTTGATAGGCTTCTCTGGCAATGATCATATTTCTGCCTATTCATATTAGTAGGAACTTTCCATGGTGAAAAGTTTTTTTTTTTTAAAGCAGCATATAAACATAAAATATGCTAATTGTACCTCATTCCACCCAGGGAAGGTGAGAAAATATATATCACCTCCTATTTTCCTGAACAGGTTAGTGAAGCAGAAAGATTAAATGATTTGTTAAAGGTGGCACCGAAAATCAGTGTTGGAGGCAGTCTAAAGCCCCAAAGTAATCAGGTCCATCTTCGACGTACTCTCACGGCAATAACAGATAGCTGGTTACCTTTGGGTAATGTATCTGAGCTCTACACCGAGCCCTCAGCCCGCATGGGTATGCTGACCTTATCATTCCTGTTCAGGTGAGGGATGACAGGCTAACCATGGAAAGTAATTGAAATTAATCTCTGAGATTGCATCTCTGGATTGCGCTATTAAAAAGTAATTTGTTGCTACAAGCAGTTACTTCCAAAGTAAACTAGCGGGGTCAAATTTTGCAGCTTGCGTTTATTATGCAGCAGGTAGGTCGAGTGATAGCTGCAGGGGCTGGTATCTTGGAATCTCAGAGATGGAGACAATGCTCCTTCCATGAAAGCTGGTTTGCAAGTTAAGGGTTTGATCCTGTCAGCCTGGCAGATGCCAACAGGTTACTCTCATGCATAGAAATTCAAGGACAGAGCCCACGGTCATGCACAAGGAGGGACCACAGCAGTGAAGGGGGAAAAAGTTGAAGAGCTCAGTGGGCAGAAGCAATGAGCACCAGGGCTGGAGCCCAAGGAGCCGGTATGTTAAATGATTGCTGTTGTCACTCAAGAGATACAGAGCTGGCGAGGCCAGTGAGGTGGAGAGCAGGTGAAATTTAGCCAAATGCTGTGGGTTAGGGAAGGACTTGAAAGATGACTGAGGAGATTGAGCAGACTGGGTGCTGCAGGCACTGGGAATAAGATGAAGGAAGGTGTACATGTGGCAGATCAGGGAACAGAGAAGTTCAGAAGAGGAATGGTTGCAGGTGTGAAGCTCTGGATGTATCAGTTTTAAAATCAGATTTTTTTTTTCAATTGAAATCCACCAGTTTCTCACCTCTTTCTACTGTCCTCATCCCTTTCTCCCTTTTTGTTGTGGCTAAGAGTGGACTGTAAACCACTAGCAAATTAAGCTGTCATGGCCTGAAGATAATGACTAAGAACTTCATCACCCTTCTTCACTCCTCCATGCAACCTATCTTACTTCCAGTAGGCTTCTATCTCAGAATCTCCTCTGCTTTTAGCTATACATTTTTTCATAAAAGCAGAGGAAGGATCTTCCAGGGGCATGAAGCTGCCCATCAAAGTAGCCCATCAAAGTAGCCCATTACAGAAGCTGGAAGGTGACCTTCACTATGGGTGGCATGGCTGGAGGAAGTGCTCAGGAACAAAATGTTACCCGGATCAATATGCACCACACAAGGAATGCCACTCATGTTCCGAGTCCAGGTGCCCACCATAGCTGCGTCCTGGCTCCACATTGCCAGAAGATCTGAGCAAATACCATCATCTCCATGTCCAGTGGAAGTATTGGCAGATGTGGATCAGAGCTCTGGCTAACCACAAGGTGACCCCTGCATCTGCTAAGTATCTCATGCAGTCTAGCACCCTGCAGAGCAGTTGTTTAGCACTTAGAGTAGTGTTCACCTGATTGAAGGTGGCTATTTCACAGCCGAGCTTCTCACCCTTGACTTGCTTAATATTCAGTGGAAAGGAATAGGCACTTTTGGGTCTTGATTTCATCTCATTCTGCAGTTGATATTTAAAAGTCAAACAACTTATCCTACAGGTATGTATTGTACAAACTGGTGCATTAAAAAACACTTTGCACACTGTAGTGTGTTGGCCTCAGTTTTGTGTTGGCCAGGCCTTCTCTGAATTTAGCAACAGGGTCAGCCAATTCTTTTTGGCCCTCTCCGCTTCCGTGTAGAGACAAAGGGTATGCTTCATGGTCCATTCATGTGTTCATGAAAGCTCATGTTCAGTGTGACCCATGACTAATAACTTTTAGAAGAATAAGGAATCATCTCCTAAAACTCTGAATATTTTAATGGCCATGGCTACACCTGCCTCTTGTTCTGCCTTTTTTCTCCTCAGCTGTTATTTCAGGTTCACGTATCATAAAATCAGTGGCTAGGCTCTGCCATTTAAAGCTCTGCTCTTCTTTGACACAAAGAATAGCTAAATAGTGCAAGGCAAAGACCTCAACACAAGCATATGCACTGTAATTTGCAAATGAATAAAGACTGCAAACCCCCAAGCCCCATATCCCATTATCTTTCTAGTGGAAATGCATGGAAAGTTTAACCTGCAGTAAAGAATAATACAATATTTCTATAGAGAAAACAGATTTTGATTAAATTTTTTTACCCTGGAGTCCAACTGCTGCATATAAGACCAAAGATATTCTATATTGGCTCCAAAAGGATGGACGTGAAGAAATGTGGATATGATACCTGTATTAAAAACAATTGTACACAAAGTATAGAAATTACCTCAGGCAATATATCATTAAAATAAGGAAAATAATTCTGAATAGTCTGTTCTTGCAGGGTTTTCAGTATGAATTATGATTCTTATTTTTCTTACACAACCCAATAAACATAACAAAATGGCACATTTTTAATACAGTCATAATAACATAGTAAACACAATAGCTCATCTTCAGGAATGACAGCAGTTAGCAAGTAAGTGACCAAGATAATATACCGATGAATAAAGGAATTTCTAAACAAAGACTTGCTGGAAGCATTTCAACTACCAATTTTATGCTTGATTTACCAATATAAAATTGTTGACATTGTAATGGTAAAATTATTGCTTTTTTCCCCTTCACTGGATCCTCTGTTGTGAAAACGTTTCATATAATTGTGTCAGAAACCTAACTTCCTCAATTTTTTCTAGTAATTACACTGATGCTGGTTATGAAAAGTGTTTAATCCATATTAGCCCTAACTGCTGCTGAAGAAAGCACAAATCCTGTTTGACATATTTACTTATTTACATTTTCTTAAAAGAAAGCCAGTTCTGTCTGTCTTCATTGTTATTTACAGGATCGTTGTAAAAGGTGTGGGAATAAAAATGGCTTAGGAGGAGTCAGGATCTAAGTCTAGACATTTTTTCTGCAGTGAAAATCAAGTGGTGGCATAGTAATGTTGACCAGAGAAAACAAGATTTGGGGCATTGGAATTGCTATTAAAAGCACTATCAAATTTCTCCTCTTCTAAACAAACAGTGAAAATACAAAATGGCATGTGTGTTACTTACTGTTTGGGGAGAGTTGAACTGTAAGAATCAGAGCAAATATTTTCAACTCTGGTTTCTTAGCTGAACCACCCTAGGGGAAGTTCCTTACATTTAAAGCATAAACACCAGGATTAAAAATGCTTACAAATGACAAAAATGGGTCACTGTATCTTGTGTACTGCAGGCCATATTGCTTTCCTGATGCCAAATGAATTAGGATAATCTTGGATTTCATTTTTCCCCAAATACTGGCCATGGTTGCAAATGGTAAGTAAAATTTAACTCATCTTAGACTGGCTTTGCAAAGAACACCTTTTTGCCTCCCTCATTTTTCCAATAGCATTTACAAACTCCTGATCCTGCAAAGAGAGGGACATGTATTTAATTTTATAGTATGGTGAGTCCTAGCAGTAGTTGCTGCCTTTGTGCTGTCCGTGACCATAAGCACAGGCACAAGAGCTCTTGAAGCAAAAGCCAAAACCATCACACTTGGATGGGTTGACTGGAAATCCAATTTGTATTCAAATCACATTTTACCAGCGGCACTGTGTTTGTTATATGTGTTCCCAAGGCTTTTCAATTCAGGATGTTCAAAGCTAGCTCCTTCATATAATGTAAATAAAAAGTGACTTGAAAATATTTTGTAGTTATGGACTGGAGTTCCATGATAACTTTTTAATGTTTTTTTTTTTTTAATTTTATGCTTTTGTCCTCTAAGACAATATTGACTTTTGTAACATATAGACAAAGTTAGTGAATGGATAGAGGCAGGGCCCATTCTTCCCTTGCCATGCCTGAACATGACTCAGAGGAAAAGATAACATGAAATCCATCTTGTGCAATCTTTTGCCTTTGAACATTAACAAGGAGCCAGCTGTGGGGGTTTTATGACCAGTAATATCTGGACTGAGATTTCACTGTTTGTCTGAGCATGCCACTAGACAGCTAGTGGATGGGACCCACTTGGAAACACTGCTACCACTTGTTACAGTCAAATAATGAGTGACCTAGACAAAAAAGTTCTTTATCGTTTCTTAAATTCCATTGCTGCTACCCTTCTCACAGAAGGTATCTCTAAACAGATCAAATACTGTCCATTACGACTAAAAGTTCCAAAATTTATTACGACACGCAAAATCAAATCAATTCATACATTTCTGTACAGCCCACTGTTCCGCATCTCACCAATCACAGGAAGTTTGTGTACTAAGCCCTTTAAACTTTTAAATGCATTCTTCACTTTTAAATGAACTTTTTGGCCTGACCTGTCTGTTTCCATGCCCTAGCAATAAACCAGCAACTTTCTGGGTGCTTAGCAGATGCAAATGAGTTGCATTTAAACACATTAAAGTAGTTTTGGAACTATCACCTACCAGGATACTGCTGATTTTGTGAAAAGACCAAATCAAAGAAATGAAACCTGGTCTTTCAGCTCAGCATTCCTGTGAAAGGCAACCATGCCGTAGGGAGCACTTTGGACCATGAGCCTTTAGGTTACATGAAAACCTGCCCCACTGAAACCCAATGCAAAACATGCACGAGTATAAATGGGGCATGTTCCCTACAAGGGTAGCATGGGTACAGCCAGCATTCCTGTGTGGCTGAATTCTAGATGCCAGTTAGCTGGCCCACTGGCTATAAGCTTTGGCATTCAGGCACTCTTAAAGAGTTTATTTTAAAGATTTTATTCTAGGTAAAGGGTATGACAGTCCTTGTGGTATTCTTTATAAATATTCATACTGCTAATTCCCCAACCTAATGACAAAAGCATAAATATGGCTTGCTTAATACATCCAGTTTACATATTTTTTGCTTGGTAGTTTGCTAATATTATTTCCATTCCCTACTCCTTCACCATTTTGTGTAATAATCAGATAAAAAGTTATGCAATTCTGGCCTGCTAAATCTTGATGTAAATAAAGTCTTCATACATTCATGCTGCAAGATCTTGCCATTTTCTTCATACCTGAAATCCTTTCATTAAACTTCGCAGAATTTTTCAGAAAGGAAAAGCTCACTTATATTTTAGGATATCTCTTACTAAAAACTATTATGAATACAGATGAAGAATAATTTTTTTTTTTTAACTTTTCATGGAATCATAGAATAGCTGAGGTTGGAAGGGACCTTTAAAGGCCATCTAGTCCAACCCCCCTGCAGTGAGCAGGGACATCTTCAACTAGACCAGGTTGCTCAGAGCCCCGTCCAGCCTGACCTTGAATGTTTCCAGGGATGGAGCATCTACCACATCTCTGGGCAACCTGTGCCAGTGTTTCACCACCCTCATTGGGAAAAATTTCTTCCTTATATCTAGTCTCAATCTACCCCCTTTTAGTTTAAAACCATTACCCCTTGTCCTATCGCTACAGGCCCTGCTAAGAAGCCTGTCCCCATCTTTCTTATAAGCCCTCTGGAAGTACTGGAAGAACTTTTATTAGAACAAAGGTGCATGTAAACACATATGGAAAACAAAAACTTGCTGAAAGGTATTTTGGTCTCAAAAATCTTCTTTGGGGTTTGTCTTACCTATTAATAGTGCCTCTTTCTCTGATTTTAGACCCGGGCTTCGTTTCTCTGAATTTTTTTCTCTGTCTTGGTTGACCAATGCTACTGTCAATACATTGATTTCCTATAAAGTTTAAAAAACAAAAAAAGTGGTCATGTAGATTTCATTTACTTCAATTAAACCTGTCTGCTTCCTTTCAACCCTGTAAAAAATATAATTACTTTAATTCATATCTAAAGACAAGACAATTATAAATAATTGATTTGTTTGCAGAATATTAAGACACTTTTTGAAGTACCTTTATGCCAAGAGCTGCCCAGAAATTCTGCTTGTGGAGTAAGTAATAACTTTGTTGCTAGTGCTTCTTCATTATAACAGCTTGAAAGATGTGCCATAAAATGTGGGGATGGTCAGACAACTCACTTTTCTAGCTATTAAAGTTGTAAACAAAGACTGCCTCTAGGGAACATGGATGGAAACATTTAGCTACAGCTATAAGGGTAAATTCACCAGTCACTAGCAATGATTCTAGCTACTAGAGCACAATCTTCTGCCCCGTTATCCCCTCCAGCCAGTGCCTGGCATGGTGTTGGCCCCTGCCCAAAACAATTCCCAGGCATGTTTTGGGGGTCGGCACATTTCAGGGACCATTCCTAATAGGTGGTTTGCATACGGCTACCTTGTTTTGAGGGCTGAAAGAGAGCCAGCCTTAAGGGCAAACAAGTCCAGGCTCCTGCTTTGAGCTCCTTTTTCTGCAACCAGGTGAGCCTGAACCATCCAAATCTCAGCCAAGCTATCATACATTAGATGCTCCACTAGAAGTACTCTGGCAGTTGTGTGGCACCGATTGCTCTTCTCCTGCGTATATGTGAAGTAAACAAATTATCTCTATTTCAGAGGCATGTAAGTGGCCACAAAGTGCATTGCACAATATTCAAGCTTATACATGAGCTGTTTCCATGGAGCAACTGATATGCAGTAACTCATTCCTTGGTGATGCAGTGACTCACACTGCTGCATCTGCTCTGTCAAATGCTCAGCAGTTCCATACATAACCTCGGCAGCAGAGAGCATGGGGTGGTGTGAGGTGGGACTGTGCAGGAATGGTGTTCTTGTTCTGGACTCTGGTTCTGGACTCTGGGGGAGTCAAGGTAAGCAGCTGGAGGTTGCATGGGACTGGGCAGCCTTAAATGCAAGCAAATTTGCACTATTCGGTGTAATGATGTGGCCCATCTAGAACATGCACTTGGGGTGATGCCTTGCTCCAAAATTCTTGGCAAGCATTTTTGACAGTAAAAGAGAGACACTGGGCTTGGGTCGCCCTAGGGCATTTCTGGAGATGTGAATAAACCATGCTAAAAAAAGGCAAAAACTCCAAAATATGTCAAATGCGCCTCTTTATAGATGAGTAAAGACTTTGCAATCTGTGAGACTGGTAAAAAGAGTCAGGCACTTCCTCATTCTCAATTAAAAAAAAAAAAAAAACCAAACAAAAATCCCCAGTGATTTACTCTGTGCTTATAGGCTGGCTCCAAGGAGCGGCTGCCCATTACGCAGTGCCTGGTGGCTCAGATGCGTCATGGGTTCAAATGTTCCCTCGTGTTGTGAAGAGGAACAAGCTGCCATGTGTCAGCTAAGAAATTGCGTGTGCATTTGAGTGACATATAGACATATGTGTATCCTTAGCCCCCAGCAACAAAGGGTACGACAGACCTAAGCCCACAGTGAATCCGGAGTGAGATGCATTGAGTCACCTGTGGTTTGCTGCAGTTGTAGTAGCCAACAGAGGCATGTCTCCTGGCCAGAGGTCTATGTGAAGTTGTGTACATGTAAGCTAGACAGCCTATGCTGCCTTTTTAATCAGTAGAAATGAAATAACTTGTTTAATATCTTTATTGATGATCTGGAT
>NW_010559898.1:0-21466 GCF_000687285.1 Phaethon lepturus
AAAGGTCCGTTCCAACCCAAACTATTCTGTGTTACTGTGAAATGCTTCTTGTCTTCAAATGTCTCTCTTCCCCTGCTTTTACAGATGTCCATTTCCTCCCGAGGAAGCATTGATCTCTTTAAGGCATAATTTATGATTGTATGCCTTTCTAGCAATAAACTTTATAACAAGAGCTTAAGAGTTTCTGCAAGGATGAGGAAATGTGCTTATTTACATGTTTCCTTAAATACAGAGGACTATCTTATTATTACTTAGGAAAGTAAAGTACTTTCAGTGCATTTTCAGTTACTGTGATCTTTATTTGACATGCTTTAGTGCTGTTAGTTTCTTCCTAAAGCCTACCCTTCATAATTTTATTACCCAACAACATAATCAAACTGTGCTGCAGTCCTTAATCCTTGTATAAAATGGTGTATATCCTGTGCCTTATTGTATATTTTCTTTTTTATAAATTGCTTTGGAGAAATACTTGTGAGCTGTTAATGCTTCCTCTTCAGTGAAAAATCTCTGTGGCATGAGAAGAACTGTGTGCATCTCTTCTCATAATCTGTACATTCCTTGTACTTCAAAAATACTGATCTAATGATATGTAGGTAATTGGCAGTTACTGAAGTTTCACTGTAAAAGTTGTTTCCTTATCATACCTTTATATCACAAAATCCTAGCTTCCAGTTCTTTATTACAATTCTTAAATAATAATATGTCAGTCCTTAGGGAAGTGAATGTAAAAAATTAAAAATACTTTAAACAAAAAGGTTGACTTAAAGCCAGTGTTCTGCTTTTACAACTAATCAGATGTCTCAGTCACTAAAAGGCAGCTATCTTCCATTTCTGAAGCCTGTTTTTATTCACTGTCTCATTCTGAATTATGCCACCAGCTCCTTATTGCTTATGTTTCTCTGATAGACTCTCATCGTTATGGCAATTCTCCATGGTCCTCATTGAAATGTTCACTCTGGCCAGCAAAATGAGGAGTTTCCCAGCTTGGCAAGATTTATGCTGATCTAGAACAAATGGTAATTTTTTTTTTCTGTAAGCAGCAGTGAGTTAGTTCTTACTGAGGTGTCTGCAGCCTCCTTAGAACAAGTATTAAATCTCTCACAGCTGTGCATTAAAGCAGGTGAGGGATTGAGCACCCCAGAGCTGTGCTGAGTTACCTGAATAGCATATTGATTTTATTTCTGCTTGGATTTATGATTCTGTTTCATCAACATAAGGTATATTCTTAAGTAACAACCTGTTGCTTTTTTAACTTAAAGGGATATTTATGGAACTATTGTGTAATTATTATCAGAAAAAACAGACACAGCACACTGTCAGTGAAATCAGTAGCCCTGGGAAAGGGATGGCACAGGAAGGTTTCAGGCTGAGGACTTTTACTGCCTTTAAAAGTGTGTGTTTGCTAGAGCTGCCTGGATGCTGCACCTACCCAAAGGAGAAAAATTTGAATCCCCTCAAGACGTTTACAGCAGCTCTGAATCTAAAAGCATATCTTTTCAACAACAAAAAAAATTCTGGTGGAAACCTTCCCATGCTTTGAAGTATCTCATGCCCTGTAACTGATAAAAAGTGGTTGTAATTTCACCAAGAGAAACTTGTTGGTTTGGTCTGTCTGCACCACAGAGAGGTCACACTGACATACCCCTAAGTAGGCATAGCTGTATGTCAGGCTGTTTTGTGAGCAAGGCCACAATAATCTGTGTTTTCACAAAAAAATAAAGCTGGTTCTGCCAGGTCCCATTTTCCCCTTCAGAAAAGTTAAAATTCAGCTGTGGCTTTTCAAAGGCAACTGAGCCTCTAAATGTGGCCAGAATTTATCTACAAAAGATTCTTTACCTTTTCTCTCTCCCCCCCGTCCCCTCCCAAGTAAGTGAATAGGTATTGGTCAATACTTATTTAAAAAAATTCTTGTTTGAACAGATTAATATGACTGTTGTGTGGGGTTTTGTATTTCATTTTGTCTGTTTTTCTTGGCTTACATTTTTTAACAGTGCAAAGCATATGAAACAGCTTATGTATGTAGTTGACCTGTTGCTCTGTATGATCCATTCCCTTCCCTGTCAGACAAGAATCCCCATCTCAAATCGAGTTGTGTTCCCCAAACATTCAAGCACTAGAAGCTCAGCACCTATTGGGTTTCTTTTTGAGACAGTTTAAAAGCTGTGTAGTCCTTGATCCATGCGTGCTCAGCAATGACAAATTTGACAGTTGTGATTTTACAGTGCTAGATGAACAAAATAGCCAATAGAGTCTTCATCAGCAAACAGATTGGTAACAGCCGAGAAAGTTGGTGGTAGATATATATATTTAGCCAGAAAGAAAATGCCAAACTTGCAACTGGAGAGAGGAGAAATGCAAAATGTCTGTCTCATCTCTCTGGAGCATGAGATGTTTTTAATGGCTGAAGTTTCTCAAACCTAACTCATTAAAAGTTTGATTGAGGCAAAACCTGTTTTACTTTGAAAGAGACACCCACTGATTAAAAATTGAATTTTAAATCGTACTTGAGGTTCGTATGCTTTCCTCTAATTGTATATTTTGGATTTATGTTTTTGTATGAATTGGTCCTGTTTCCTCCCAGTAGTAATGTGCTGTGCTAGCCAGGTAAAACTCTTATGCTATATAAGGGGGAAAGAGATGTTTCTGTATATATTACAATATATTTCATATTCCCTAGGTCTTTTGGTCAAAATAGATATCCTCTTAGAGGTTCTTATTTTTGCAAATATAGCATCCTGGGAAAGTAAAATCAAAAGTGCAGGTAAGAGTGAATTGTTCATATGGAGCCTAATGAGTAAGAGATGCCCATAGCCTGCAGTTATATAATGCTTCAAATTCAACCCTGGAGATTGATAACACCATGAACTGATAATAGAGCACACCCATTAAATCTCCCATTTGTCTGTCCACCAACGCTGGTGTAAGTTCTTACTCCCTTTTCTAGTGTTGGAAGGGAGTCTAGTCTTCAGTGTTGCAAGCAGAATTCTTTGGTCAGAAGACTTGCACTGGCTGCAAAATCCAGCTATCCTTGTTCTTCTGTTCACCTCCTCCTTTTATCTAAATCCTCCCATTACTTGTTAGGTGGTGTGGAAATGCACTAGGAAATGCACACTAGTAATGCATTTCACCCTCACATTTAAATGTTAAGTCTGTAGACTGTTTCTATTTTAGTAACCTTTTTGCATCAGTTGCTACTGATACCTTCTTTCCCTTGTCTCCTGGTAATTTTAGAGCAACAAAATACTCATTGGTAATGCCTAAACTTGCTATGGTGTGCTTCTTATACTGTATGAGCAAAGAGAGAATTATTAGCTGGGACCCCTGAGCAGGTAGGTTTAAAAGTAACAGTTGAAACTGTACTTTTTAATGTACTGTCACACTATCATAATTTTGTTTAATTTTCCTCTATGGTATTTTACAAAATAATTCTAAAACTCTCTTAGGTTTTTGCTTTGTCAATGGATTCTTCTCTCCTGTTTTATTTTTTTGCATGTATTTTCTTACTTTGACTGATACCCACAATCTCATTGTGCATGCTATTCTGCCTCAGCTATGAACATGTTCAGTAAGCCCGGACTTTATAGAAAAGTCTGGTCTGCTGTCCTTAGAGATTTCTCCTCTTTTCACTCAGATTTGATGGTAAATGTTTGTTTTGAAATCTTTCACAAGAAATAACAAGACATGTCCTGGGGCTTAATCTCAGAGGAAACATTGCCTTAAGTAAACATTTCTTTTTTCCCTTAAAACACACTTGGAGTTTCTCTAGGTTCCTTTGCTTTTTGATACTCAGAGACAGGCGTGCAGCCCAGGAGCTCTTATTGATGCTCAGCAACTCTGAAAGCATGTGCTGAAGTTGGGTGGAAAAAATTCTCTGTAGTTTGTCTGGTTGTAATGCTACTGGTACAGTGGGTGGAAGAATTCAAATCTTGTTACTTTTCTCAGGGATCTATTAACTGGTATCACCTGAATCCCCCTTGAGATCTTCTGGCTATCAGTGCATGTGGGCACACTTCTCCTTTGTCATACTTGGCAATTCCTTGTACTTTTTCCAGCGATGTTTCAAATGAATTTGGTTGTGTTTATTTTAACTTAAAAGAAATTTTTTGAGACCTTTTTTGCTATGTAAATCCTATTGTAACTTGTGGCAATCTCACTTCACACTTGGTGATGTTTTTTTTTCTCCTAGTGTACTTTGAATTTGCCTAGCAATTTCAGAGTAGGACAGTAACAGTAGTTTTTTTTACAGTGCATGTCTTCATTTGCCTTCCTCTTAATCTAGTGCAAATCTGGATTTCTGTTTGCACGCAAGTATTTCTCCAGTTTTGTTTCTTTGAGGTTCTTTGACCCATTTGGGCATGAGATTTGGATATATCACTGTATTGTTTCCATAAATCCTCGTTTATTATATTATTACAGAATTAATACTATGTGTGCCATGTATATCAAATACGGATGTCCAGGGTCTTGTGTACCACATAGTTTTTGGGGAGAAGAAAGAAACAAAGTGTGCTATTTCATTTAGGTGATGTGTAGTCAGCTTCAATTAGAAAAATCAAAGAACACCAAATCGTCTATATGCTTCTTTCTGGTTTTATGATCCCATGTGAGCTCATAGATCACAAGTGATTATTCATGCAATGCTGAACAAAAGAGAAGTGTTCTGTAACCCACCTTGTAACACATGTGAATCATGGAAAAGCTTTTTATGATTTTGCTAAGAAACTGTAAAGGGATGACTTTTAGTAAGCCTGAAAGCTCTAAGTTGTGGTTTTGTGTTTTTTTTTGGGGGGTGGGTGGGTATTAAAAAACTAATAAAATCTATACATAACTTCCATCCTTACTAGAAATTAGAAGAGGCAGGAGGTGCCACATCCTTAACTTTTGCACATTTCAGTGGTGCTGCTACTATCTTTTTTTGCTGGCATTTTCAATGATTCCTCAGGCTTTTCTAGTATGGTTGTGTTTCCTTAGGTTGTGAGAGAAACTGTTTGCAAAGCCTTTTGTTCATCTTTTTTGTTGCCTTTGTCTCTTGCTGCTAAATATGAATGGACTGATGGTTGAAAGAAATGAATTACTCTTGTGCAGCAAAACAAGTAGAAAGCAAACTGTCAGAGAGGAAACAACTTGAGCAATAATTCTACACTTGACAAAACCTGGAATTGTCCAACAACCCCTTTGGAGCTTGATTTGACACTGCAGTGGGGTGATTGTCTTCTGTTCAGAGTAGCACCTGTGCATCTGTTTAACTGTTTTGCTGACTCGGCAGTGGTTTATCATAGCCCTGTGCTATTATATTTTATGTAAGCTTTTAAACCATAGTACTGCACTGAATATCCGAGTACATCCAGAACTTTATATTGTTTTTCTTCATGCTTTCTTCAATCACAGTGTGAACAGAGTGGAGGGTCATAATTTGGTTTTGTTCTTTCCTTTATAGGGAGTGTGCAAGAGATTAAGGTCAGAGAAGCTCATGTTCCATTTTGGACATGAGCAGCTGTAATTTGTTTTGGCTGATAGTAAGGAAAGAACTCTGTTGCCTTACAGCTTCTTCCTGGGAAGTTACATTTTTGACTGCATTTATTGAATTTTTGTGGTTCCTTAGGCCCTGAACTTCTGGGTGAAGCCTTCACCCCAGAGCAGTGCCTCTGATACGAGATAAAACAAATGATCTCCTGCCTTCTGCCCAATTGCTATACAGAGGTACTGTCCTTCATCCTTGTGCAGTGTGGCAGCCAGCAGCTTGATGATCAAAACCAGAGCTGAAACCTTTATTTTATCCTTGAGATAGTGAAGACTTTATTTTCTTGAGAAATCCAAAAGTTGTTCTGGGTTTTGGACAGGATTCAACCCACTGTAATAGTATTATCATCACTCAAAGGAAGAATGCATCATGACTGTGAAGTCTTTTGAAGTGATATGCTCTGAACAGCAGTGTCATATCTGGCTTGTCAGAAGTCAGCCAGTTCTTTCTTCTTCACCTTATTTCCTCCAAGCCTCCACGAGTAGCGGAGTTGTCAAATGTGGTGAGAACTGAATTGGTCTGTATCTGGTTTTGATACTCGAGCCTGTGTCTTCTGTCTTGTTCAGCTGGTGACTACATAGGGATGTTGAAAGCCATTTGAGGTGTCATTGCTCCTTTTGAGACTCCAAAGGCATGGCTCCTCTAAAATTCCAAGAAGTTTTTGACAGGGGTTGGTGAATAATTTCAACCAGTGAATCCAAAAGTATTTTTTTTTCCTTAGTGGTCTAAAGGGAGAATTTGAGGTTCATGCTCCAAATAATATGTTGCTATTTTAGCGTCCTATAACATTTCTATAAGGTAGGACATCACCAGGATTCTGTTTGCTCTGTAAAACTGCCTCACTTCATTGAGAATTTGTTTTCCTCTGTCCCGTTTAATATTATCCTGTCTTTAATGCGATATACTTGTCTGTGTTCCTGCAGCACAGGCTGATACAAAACTGAAGATATGTAGGCGCATTAGAGGAAGAGTGCTTTTGGGTTCAGCCAGTCAGCTGAACACACATTCATGAAGATTAGCCAGGTTAAACAAGAGGATTACTTTGTCCTGCGTGGGGAGTGGTTCAGAAGCTTAGCAGGCCTTGAGCTGGGGTCCCTCTCTTGAGAGTTTGGATCGTTAGTCTGTATTGGGATGGAGGAGCCTGAGTATAGCAGTCACTGTTTAATGGGGTTGTAGGCTGTAGAGTAACCTGAGAAGGTAACTGGTCATGATTTTAGTATTTTCATCTGTGCTGAACATCACCTCAGGATGGCAGTGGCTATGTGACCGTTCATCTGTGTTGGCAGCCACAAAAAGAACAGCAATCTGTTAAGTTTTGCCCTCGTTATTTTGTCATATCGACGAAGATGAACCGTATTAATCTGATGTTTTGAAAACAGGAGAAGTGTCACTAGTTGTGTGTCTTAAAATAGGTAGTCTTTTCCTCCTTTTTTTTTGTAGGGGTAAAACCACCTGTGCAGCAGTGTGGAACTGAAGAGTCTTCTTTAGCATGGTCAAATGTACTAATTGTACATTTTAACATTAAAGTATTCATACAGTTAACATTTGTTTTATCTATATATCCCTTTTTCCCCCTCTTTCCTAGCTGTGTGTAATTTCATTCAGGTGCCTTGATGATGATGATGATTATTATTATTATTCAATTATTCCACTGCTGTCCCCAATTGTTTCCTATCCTTAGTACTGCAACTCTCTACCTTGCTTTTTCCTCCACCTTTTACATTATCTCTTTAAGGTTTAAGGTTGATCTTATACAAGATTAGAGCTATGGAGCCTCCTGGGTATAAATTTGACTTTTTTTAATAATCTCTGTGAGTTTTCATTAACAGCTTCAGACAATTAACCAGTCCTCTGGGTATAAGTGTGTGCTAGGTACTGGAAGTCTGTTTTTTCAAAGATACTTTAATTGAAAAATAAAATGTAAATGGAGACCATAAGTATAAGCAAGAGGGAAGCAGAGTTATGGTTGAGCTTTCAGCCTTAATTCCGGATTTCAAGAGTTGGTTTGTTTGTTTGCATTAATGTTGCACTAACTGAGGGTGTTTTTGCATGAGAGTGTGTGTGTTTACTCAACTAAGCATGAAATCCCCGGCTTCTGTTTGTCCCTATTAAATAGTGACAACAAAAGAAATAGACAGGAGATGGGTCCAGAACAAAGAAGAAATAAAGGAGTATTTCACCCCAAAAAGGAGAGTGAAATGAGAAGTACAATGAGTAGGCAAAACAGAGTCAATCGCTGGAGGCAGTGTAATGTGTTGGAGAGAGCAGTAATTCAGGGGTGTTGCTGCCCACAGCTTCAATCTGTGACCTCTGAGTGGGACATAGATCAGAAGTATTTGGCCACCCTGGCTACAGACACAATATTTAATGCTTTTCTTGGAGGAAATCTCCATAGGGCTTTAAAGAGACACTGTCTAGGATTGTCAGCTCAAATACTGATCCACCTAAAACTGGAATCATCTGGTTAGGATAGAAAACCCTAGGCAGGAGTAGGACTGGCTAACTTCTTCCCTTAGCTCTTGCATATGATTATAGTAATACAAGTAAAATGAAAGTAACAGTTTTGCTGAATATTGCACAGTGTTCTGCAGACTGCAGCACCTAATTACTCCCCATTTCCTGGATAAATACATCCTTTTTTTCCAAAACTGACTAAATGCATTCATTTTTTCAAGATACTGTATTGCTTTATTTTTCAGTAGTTTAAAATCTGCTCATTCATTTAGGGAAAAAAAAATAAATTAACTCCTGACTCTCCCTTCCTGCCTCTCTTTGCCTGCTTCTTCTCCCCATCCAATGGCCCTAAAGAATTTTGAGTGTGATGTTCTCAAAAATCATGAAAACTGACACTTTATTTGACATGTCTCTCCCTGTAAAGTAAATAGGGTCTTACCCTATTAGGATGAAAAGACTCAAAAAAATGTTCCTTTTTTATTGCTCGTAGTGGGGCTGAAATGCATGATCATACCCCAAACAGCATTTCAATGCCTGTGCCAGCTAGCTCTGCTTGACCCTATATTTGTGGTAGTCAAATGTTTTTTTCTGTCCTCACCAACACTCCCTCTGAGTGACTTCATTTGGGTTCAGAGTTTGTTTTAGAATACCTAAAAGGGAGCCCTTTATTGTACAGTCACTCATCAAGCAAATCAGGTTTGGGAATCAATGAAAGAGACTTCCAGGTCTGTAGCTGACAAGTGTTTCAGGACCAGTTGGGCTGTTAATTCAGATTTCTCTTAATGCTTTTTGGGATGCCCAAATGGAGTGGAAAGTACGCTGGTTTTGGAAAGGACTGAGCACTAGTTGTGAACTGAACAACCCTCTCAATGTTTCTGATATATTTGTGTTTTGGATTTCAGGACTGGCTTCTTTAGTTATGAACACACATTTCTTCCAGTTCTGTGCATTTCAGACTGCACTGTATTACGTGACAACATCTTAATTAATGGTGTAGCTCTAGTCCATGCTTTATAAAATATTTCAGGATGCATTTCTTGTACATAATCAAAAGCAGAATATAGGATGTAATGTTATTTGCATGGTCAATGACCTCTGAGTTTTCTACTCACCACAGATCTTCTGCAGCTACTAGGTGCAGCTGGCAAAGTTGTGACAATAGAGGTTTGGTCTCTATAATGGATGCTTAAATAGCCCTGACTTTGTTAGGGGTCGAGTAACGTTCAGCTGCTGAGGGAACAGGAGGGCGGTGATCGGGCTGTTTGTATAGTGGTATTCCCAATGGAAGAGCTGTTCACTGACAGCAGTAAGTGAACAGTAAGCAGGATTCTGAAACAAGTTTATAAAATTTAAATACGTTATTAGGAGTATCACCTGAAAAGTGCTGTAGAATTTCTCACGTCAGCCAGTGGTAAGTGCTCTACACAGCAGCTTAAATTTCAGCAGCTTTTTGAAGCTAGAATATTTAATGTCTGTTTTCATTCCAAACAAACAAAAACGTCTACAGAAGAAAGTTAGCCTTGCAGAAGGACAAAGTCATGAGCATAACAAAGATAGGGGAATCACATCAAATGAAATACAGAGTCGTCCAGAGGGAGCCAATTCACTGTCTTCTGTGGTTCTGCGTCTGCTGTATTTCAGGAACTTTCATACCTGCTTATTGGTGGAAGGATGAGTGAGTAGGTGGCAGGTCTATGTATGCTGATTTGGACATGCAACTTGACCTGGATTTTTGATCATGCATTTAGTCAACAGCACGTAGAGATTCTCTGGATTAAGTTAGACTTAAGGAATCCTCACTAAAAAGATACTGAACCTCACAAACCCAGCCTGTGGAGCCCGTCCGTCACCCACAGAGCCTCATTATGTGTTCTACAAAAAGCAATAATTATCTTTGACAGAACATTATATTAAACATCATCAAGGCCATAAGATTTGCCTAAGTGTCTGGTTGCATACAAACTGGCACAGTGTCTGGACAGAAAGAAGCACAGACTTTCATTAGCTCATCTATTCCTTTATGTTTTTCAATATGACATCAAGAAGTTGTTGCAGAGATGCTGTGCTGATGGGGACAAATTGAATCCTTTTTAAAGACTGGCTGTAAAGGGCCTGACACACAGCCTTGGGAGCTCTGGCAAGCTTCGAAGAATTTTATGTGGCCTTCAGCCTGATACCCATTAAGTGGAAATTCTGTTTGAAGGAGCTTATGTTGTGCAATGAACTCAATTGTCCTTTCTCACTTAAGTACCAGAGTAGAATATTTGCTGTGGCTTGTAGAATTTGTGGGATAAGTATAAGCTGACATCAGTGTCAGCTAAAAAGCATGCTTAGTCTGTTTAGCTATAGACATACATGTGGGGCAAACCTTCTTGAAAAAAGTAATTTTTGAGTCCAATTTTAATAGAGGCAAAGCTTTTATTTTTAAAATCTGTTGCCTTTATTCAGCTTAACCACTACTATAAATGTTTTTACTCCTAAAATATTTTCTTTCACATTTTTAAAGGGTGTTGAAAGAATTTAGTAACTTTTCCTGAACTTAATCTTTTGCTTCTTTAAACCAATGAAGACTGTTTCAGCAGCATGTGTAATAACTTACCATCTGTACAGAATGAATCCAATAGAAGTTCTGCATTCAGTGAGCTGTCTTTTTATAGTCACGTTCTCTTTGGATGTCTTGCTCACAGAGTGAGATCCCACTATTTGCAACAGTACCTTACTGATGTCTGTTCAGTTTCTGTGCTCCTCAGTAGTCCTCAGTGAGAGATCCTGGGTAGCCGTGTAGACAAACTAGGTTAAGGTTGTAAAGACTGGATTTCTTTACCCAATGCAGTGATTGGCTTGTGGCTAAGATGGAAGAAAAGATCTAGGACTATGTAAAGACAGAATGTGTGAAAGAGAAGTGATTGCACAAACATTTTTTCCCTTCCTTCTTTACAGCAGGTGTATTCCTCTGATATGCAGGTGGCAGATACTGGGGAAAAAAGTATTTATATATATGGGGGTGGTGGAGGTCTATCTTGGACATTAGCAGCTAATTATACCCCATATCTTAAATGTAAACTTCTTAGATTTCCCAGAATAGTACATTTTTAGTTTTTGACATAAAAATGTTCTATATTACATCTAAAGAGAGGTCTGATGAACCTTACCAAAGACTTTTGGATGAGCTTGGCCTACTTTGGCAATACTGTTTTAAGAGTAGCACTCTAATGTATGCTTTGTTTAAGAGATTTTACTCTTTAGATTATGATTAATTTGTACTTCTCCAGGGAAAGTGAGACATCTGTGTATTTATGATTCGAGATGTGTCCAGCAAAATGTATTTCTTTACAAGGTGTACTCTTTAACAGCTGATTTTGTAAGGTAAAATGCATGACAGAGCAAGCCTATGAAGGACATCAGTGGAGCAAAGTTCTCTGATTCTTTCCTGTGACAACAGGGAGAGTCTGGCCAGGAGCTTCTCAGGAGGTGCTCTGATGTTCACACCAGGTATTGCATGAAATTAGCACAGGAAGCAAACTCATGCATACCCAGCCACAGAGTTGAGTAGGACACGTGCCTATCTCACTGTATGTACATTTTTCATGCTATTCAGTAAATGGAAGTCACTTTCCTTAATCCAGCTCTATGAGGCTTAGGTGAAAATTTAACAGGTATATTTATGTTTTCTGATAAAGCTGTTCTAGGTTTTAGTTGAGGTGGTCTCAGCCTATTAATAGTAAGTCAGAATAATAATTCGCTCCTCTCCAATGACTTTGAGTTCATAAACTTGATTTTTAGAACCTTGTTGAATAAACATTTGCCAAAAAAAGTAACTTCTTTTTTTGTTTGTTTGTTTTTCCCTACCCTGCCAGTGTTTTAGAGCACTTTGCTGCAAGGGACCACCACCACCACGACCTGAATATGACTTGGTTTGCATAGGCCTCACTGGTTCAGGCAAGACAAGTCTTCTGTCACAGCTTTGCAGTGAAAGCCCGGAGAATATAGTGTCTACCACAGGTAGGATGCTGCCTTTATTCCATGGTGTGCTGTAACATTGTGAAAAGGTAACTTCTGAACACACAGCAAAGGTGGCAGAGAACTTCAGCTTAGTTACCTTGTTTTTGAAAGTGCCTCAGGGATTGCTCTGAAGCTACCACTACTTACTCTTTCATTTTTTGTCAAACATTGGGGGATATACCTGAAAACATACAATTCGGAATGTCTTGAAAGTCAAAACACACACTGTGGTCTAATGAAGTAGAACCATTAGAAACATGCAGTAGCAGTGTAGTGTAGATACACATTAAAAGGTTTCTGTGTTCTCTTTTTACTTCTCTTTTTTAAGCAGCCTTGTTGTATGGATAGAAAGAAGAGGATGTGCTATAAAATAGAATGGGACAGTGATGCTCTGAAACTTAAGTTGGAATTTATTTCTTCTCATACTTGGTCAGTATTGCCGTGTGGTACATGCTAGCAACCAAAAGATTAAATGTAATGGAACTGTTTATTTCTGTCAATAATCACTTCCTTTTAGATCAGCAAAGAGACTTGTTTATGTAGTAAGAGCAGACTGAGATCAGAGAATCAATTTACAAAAGGTTACAGTGGCATTGACAAGACACATAAAAACAGACACAACAACCACAGCTAAAAGGTATCTTAAGTCCAAAAAATTTAAATATACATGCTGATACAGATGAACCAGAATGTCTAGTACTGAAAAGGGTATTTTGATTTAAAAAAAACCAAAAACCAAAACAAAAAACAGCACCAGAAAAAACAGAAACAAACATGTGAAGTGAGAATAAAGAATACCTGGCTGCAGAGTTCAGAAAGCGGACAGAATAGGTCATAGAGGTGGAAGAAATCTGGTTCTGTGGCTGCAGTGATTTTAAGGTTGATTTGCTGAGGGGACAGATAGTGAGTGTTGTACAAGTAACTCGTGTTTATAGTTACATGGCTTTATATTGTAGCTATGGTTCATGGGCTTGAATTATATGATAGTCCCTTAGCAACCCTAACTGGATTTATCTTTGTTTACTTTACAAGAATGTAAGGTTATTTAGTAAAACTGTAAGTAAACAAAGTAAAACACATAAAACAAAATACTGTTTTTTTTTCTGTGATGAATAAGTAACCCATTGCCTTCACAGTGGTGTTATTTGGGATGTTAAAGAGTTCTGACATTTCATTGTATGGAGAAGGTGTTAATGCTTAACTCAAAAAGTTAGAAGGAAATTTTAGAGTAATTTAGCCTTTTTTTCTTCTCTCCCCCTGCCCCCCAGCCCCGAGCTTTATTTTCAGAGCTCACCTGGAATTAGTGCAAATTATACTTTAAACAGCAATGCAAATAGTGGTATAGAACTATCAAAGGAAATAATGAAAATATGATTGATTTTAAAATTAAATTTCTTGCATGTTTCTAGATAGTTGCAACAAAATACTATTATTTAGTTAGGCAACTTGAGGAATGAAAATGGACTCTGGAGAAAACTAGGCAGCATCCAAACGAAAATGATGCATATCTAGACTATTCAGCTTACAATAAATCTACCCATATATACCATATCAGTGCTACATCAGAAAATACTGTTGAGAATCCAACATGACAACTTCTCCACTCAGTTTTCAAACTGTAACCTGTATTTTTGCTTTTCTTATCAACGCCACTCAGGTCCATTGCAGTTTTTCCTCCTTTCTAGGGAGAGTTTAGGGTTTGTTTTAAGATGACAACAACAGAAATATTTCATTATTATTCCCTTCAGATTTTCTTGCACTTTACTGCATCTAGGACTGACCATAGTTGGAGTACTGCAATATCTTATTGGTCTGATCTGTGAGAAAAAAAATCTTCTTTCTGTTAAATGATAGCTAATATACTTGGAGTGAAACACATTTTTTTAAAAAATCTTTACGCAATTTACAGGTATGTAATCATGTTGAAACTACTTGTGGTAGATGGAAATAAATATAATTTCTATCTGGACATTTTATGCTGAAAGAGCAGACATAATTTTTGCTGTATAAACTATTACGTATGTGTGCACTAAACTTGCAGAATCTAGTGTAGAGTATATTGATGGGTTGCTGGAATTATTTCACATTCTCTTTCTCTTGGCTGTCTGAATTTTCAATTAAGGGAACACATCACATTTTAAAAAGTTTTTTAGTTTTAAGCATGTGACAGGCTAATAGAGGATTCATAGGTGCTTCTAGTGTGCCTGTAACCATTTTAATACGTACCGCTTATGTTTGTAAAAGGATTTTTCTTTTAGTAACATTTACAGACAGGAATAATACTCTAGGTGTAACCAAAACCGCTGGAGTTTAAATGTAAGAAAACAGTGATTTGAGTTGCATGTTGTCTTCCACGTCTCCTAAAAATGGCAGAAGGATCACTTCATATTACTGGTAGTCTGAAATCTAAACTTCAGTTCCAGATGCATTAAAAGATGTTTTTATACAGGTACATTCCATACTAACTCCTTAACAAATGATAGATGGCCTGGGTGGAAGTTTTGTCTGAATTTTATGTGTGCCAGCTATTTGATAGTATCATTGCAAATTTCATTGCTCCCCCCCGTCTTACAACATATTTTTAAACATCATATTGAAACAGAATTTCACATACAAAATCCTGGTTCTTGATGAAAAAAGTAGTCTTTTCTGAATGTATGTAATTGATTTCAAATGCTGTCTTTAACAAATAACTTATTAATACTCTTTATTTCTGTTCTTAGGTTTTAGTATAAAAGCGGTGCCATTCCAGAATGCCATCTTGAACGTAAAAGAACTTGGAGGTATAGCATTTATTCATTTGAATACAAAAACATGCCATGTCTAAATCTCATCATACCAAACTGTTAGTTGATTTAAATTTAAAAATGATAAATTACAATGTACCTGGAATTTAAAACCTGTGTTTCACATTAGCAGATAAAGTTGAGAACAACGGTACAAATGCTGACTAAAGAACAAAAAGTAAAAAGCAGGAGAGGCGGAAGGTGGATGTGTGGTGTATCTCCTTAATGTAATTTCTTGGATTATAAATTATACAGGAATACAAATTGGACTGTAATTGTAGTATGGCTTATATGGCAGCTCAAGGAAGTGTGTTCCCTGTGTTTATTTTATGTATAAGCTTTTACTTAGGAGCCCTGGCTTAGGTACCTATGTGAGCGTTTGGCAAAACCAACATATTTGCTGCACCACTGAAACTGTTGCAAAGGCAGCCAACTTCCAATGAGTTATATTCTTTGAGATCTGCTCTCTTGTTGCATTTGTTGGGTTTTGGAGGCATCGTTGTTTTGTGGTTGTGGTTTTTTTAATTGTGTGTGTAAAGGTAAGCTATTTGGCTGCCCAGTTCTGACCCTGAGTTATAAGTGATCTTAGCTCTGTTAAAAGGAAGAAAACACTGTCCTAATGAGAGTTCTTATGGAGCCTAATTTCATCTAATGTTTTCCTAATTAAAAAACCACGTAGATCTTCTTTATATTCTAGAATTTCTGTACGTCTTTATTATTATCTATGTAAATATGGTAGAATGAGTCTTGAGGATGTTCAAGATTTTGAGCAAGGCTGAAACCTTTCTTAAATGCGCTGGGGCAGAAGTTAACTTAGTTCTTAAAGGAAGTTTCATGAGATCAGATCAAGTTTCATGATGTTTGTCTTATCTGAAGCTGTTTCAAGAAGACTTTGAGATAAGCACGTATTAACAGGATAGCATTTTCTCTTTACTACCATTGGTCCCTGGATTTAAACATACAAGTTCTTGTTTGAGCATGTGTACTGTAAAGGAAGGGGAAGTTTTCTTTGATAAAGGGGCCACTCCACAGGGATAGTGTTGGTTCTGCGTGTGTGTGTTACCTGCATAATGTGCACTTAGGTCACTTTTTGTATCCTTTTTGAAATAGGGTGAATCATTTGCAGCTCAGTTTATACATTCTGCTGCCTAATTGCTATGAAATACATAATGGATGTCTTGAAGTAATCCAGAATATTTGATTTGTTTTTTTCACCAGATTATCTCTTCCCAAAGGATTGTCAGAATTTTTTTACTCCACCTTTTTATTTCTTTTCCCTTTAACTATGGGTGTTTACATGTCTGTACTTAGAAATGGTATTGTCTGTTTTTCTATGAGTTATTGGAGAAAAATGCAAATTCTGATAGGTTTTTATTGCCTAGGTAAGGGAACTAAGGCAAGCTTCCAAAAGTTCATTTTTCTTCCAAAAGTTGGTGGTCACTGTTTAATCTTCCAGTTGAGAGATGTGTTCCTATTCGATGAAGGTAAAGTGTGAGCTTTCTGGAGTATGCATGGTTTCTCTCTTGCTGCTGTATGAAAATAAAGAAAAGCATTGTACATATTTAATCACTGCTAAATTTTATTTTGGAATTTCTGCTTCTGGTATTGAAGAGAAGCCTATGATTTTGTTCTTATTTCTGGTTTTTGCCTTCAGTTGTTACCTATTTAGGTATTGTTACCTAAATTCTCTCTACTGTACTGTGGATCTCTTCTCCAGATGTTTGATCCTGGAAACTTGGAGGAAGGTAGAAAGGCATCTGTTTTTACCAATCGCTATCTGTTTTTGCATGTTATTCGAAGGGTGAATTTCTCTATAGTTTTAATTTTTGATACTCTGTTTTAAAATTGTCTTTTAGGTTAAGGTAACTGAAAGCTTCATATGTCTTCGTACAGCAATGTATTAACAGCTGATATTTAAAAAAACTTACAGCAGAAATCATACTGTTTAGGGTTCTTATATCCATCAGTCAAGTCGTTATGCGAAACAGATGCTGACTGTGTAGTATCCTTTTTGTTTGGCTGAAGCAGTATCCTTCCTTGAGGTCAAAAATGGTGCTTGTTTTTACTGTGCTGGTTGCCCTCTGGAGCTGCTAGTGAAGCCAGGTTTTATTTCTTCATTTCTGTAGGGACTGTAATTTTTCAGGCAAAGAATATAGCAAACAGTCTCTTGTCTTTTGTCTCTTCCTGGTCTGATTATCTCTTCATCAGCCTTTAGGATTAGGAACGTGGAGCAAAGTATACTGTGCTCTTTTTACAGAAATTTTTCTTTGAAGTGCATGATACTAAAATATTGTTTAAAAAAATCCTATTTCTGTTTTTTTTTTAATTGTGTCTGTTTCCTAAGCTAGGCTGCCTTCCCATCAGAAAACAAGGTTTTTATGCAATTTCATAAATGTTAAACTTTTTGTTTAAAGACACTGAATTTGATCCCAAATAAGTAAGAATATATATAGCCTTCAAATCAGATGTAGGCCTGCTTGAATTACTTCAAAAGGAGGTCTTGCTTTATTTACTGACCAAGGTGAACTTCCCCTTCCCTAAATTTCCATTTTGATATACCAACAATCCCTTTCTGCTCCCTGAGAAATTAAAAAAAATACCATTTTCTTTCCAAAGATGGAGTCCATAAAATAATGTGTGTCATTTAGATTAACATGAAGATTTGCCATGCCCTAGTCCACATTCTTTCAGAAGGTACTCTTATCAGTATAACTAAGAAATATCTCTCTATATTATGAAACTCAGCTGAGTAACGGTCAAGAAAGAAATTGCAGATTTGGTGATTGCCTGTTACAGTGCAGCAATCTGTGGTGGGAACTAAGGATGAAATTGTGTACAATGAACATAGAGGAGAGTGGAGAAAGACTTGACAAATAAGACAGGTGACAACATTTGTTGTTTAGAAGGTTCTAACTGTTTTGCTGAAAGAAGTTTGGAATGCTGAATGCTAAGATTTATTCTCAGGACAGGTAATGAAGGTGCAGAGGTGACAGGAAGCTTTTTCTTTGGTTCTAACAAATTCCAGTCTGGAGACACAGTGCCTGAAGCCACCATTTATTCAGTGTGTGTATTCAGTCGTTTGCTGTTGTAATGCTGTCTAAACAGAATGTCACGTCGTGGTGTCTGTTGTGACACAGATACTTATTCAGACCTAAATCAAGATTATAGGTCCATTCTGGAGGTCAAATAATAATTTACAGTTGGGTTTTTTGAATAAGTCTATTTAATAATTTAGTTTGCTGTCTTGTAAATGCAGGCTTAGAAACTACTGGTGTGATGCCAAATACTGAGCCTGGGCAAATTTAAAAGAATTATTCTGGATGTGAAATGATCTTTTTCTTCTTACCAAATTTAAAAATACTAACAACATGTTATAGGGTTTAGTAACATTCTGTGTTTTATGTACTGAAATACATTATCATATGTTTGTGTTAAGTTTTTGTACTCTACCCAAAGGCCTTTCTCACAAGCATAGAGAATCAGTATGTTGTATAGTCATCTTTGAAACTTCAAGACTAAATGTGTTAAGTGCTTAGCAAGAGCAGAGTGGTTAATATCAGGGATGCTCAAGTCCCTAGCTTGTTGAGCATGCCCAGGAAGAGAGATGAGAACTGTCCTCCCCACTGCTCTTCCTTCTTAAGGTTCATGACCAAAGTCATAAATTCACAGTCTTAGGCCAGATAAATTAATTGTCTAGGTGAGAGTTTGAGAACAAATAGCTTTAAATAAGATTGCTTAAATAAAGCATGAGTATTTTGCCTTAATTTGGAAGTAAAGAGCAGAAGAATAGAGAGTAGGAGTGGGGGAGTGACACTGTCATGCAATCCAAGTTGCATAGAAAATATGAACCCCTGGAGGAGACAGCAACAATTGCCAGGTAGTATCTTCCCTGTGAAAAAATGAGGGAAGACGGAGAAAATAATGTGGAGCTATTACTTAGAATTTAAAATTTGAATAGTTATGGGAAACCACTCTCCTCCTTTGCTCTGTGAAGGCAGAGGGGAATACTGCACAACCTTCTAGCAACATAGCCTGGCAGAGCAGCTAAAATTTCATCTAGTGAGTCGTCAGAAAACCAATCCACAAGTAAATGCCAGCCTAAGTCATCTTCACGGGGACAAACTAACACAAAGCAATAAAATCTCTATACTGTATTTGACTAAAAGTCAGTTGACACCTCTACAAAATCTGGCTGTGGAGTGCATACAATGCCATCTGCGACATAGCTGTGTCTAACAGTTTACAGAACATCTTAGCAGTTGAAATTTTTAGATGACCCTGATGAGCTGTCCAAGCTGTGAATCGCTCAGAGGCATTCAGCTTCTGAAAGGATTAAAGCTAGATCTGTTTGCTATCAATCATACTCAGCCTTGCTGTTCAAATGGTGCCTAAGCCCAGGGTCTGTCACGTAAGTTTCCTCCTTTCATAGATAAGAGAGATTTTTTACACCTGCTTACAGATCTTGTTAACATGAGTTGTGAGGACGCTCCAACAAGGATTCAGCATAGCGATCTGTTCCTTGGAAATACTGTTCTTTTTCTACAATTAGCTTTTTACAGTGTGAATAGACAACCTGCTGCCTATCTTATTCAAAACAAGTAGGAGCCATGCAAGCAATGCCTATCAAAGCAATGGACAATACAGTAAGCAAAACACAACATGTCTTTGTTACTTTTTTTGTGGGCTGGGGGGCTGATTCTTTTTCTTGGTGGGATGTTTTGTGGAGAGAAAAGTAGACCTTTATTTTGGTAAAAAGCCCCTGTCTACTGTTGGACTTGCAATTCCATTTTCTTCAGGCTGAATCAAAGGGTAGAGTATAGCAGCCTAGTGTAGCACCCGAAGTGATGCTTAATTTTATGAACTCCTCCCCAAACAAACAAAAAAGTTTTTATTTTTGATTCTAGACAGAAAAGGACTTGATCCTTTCAACGGCTAAAGCAGCTTCAAACTTTTGTAAGCCAATCAGTAGGGCTAGACAGACAGAAAAACACAGCTGTGGTAGACTGGCTTCCTCCTTTTACGCCTACTAGTCTTAACTACCATAGAGAAAGATGTGTTTTGAGCTTTATTTGAGATTACTTGCATTGTTACCGAAGGTGTGACTGCAGCTCGTCAGAGGATATATCTGAACCTTGCTGGGTGCTGGCAGCAGTAGTCAGCCTGGGGAGCTGTGCAGCTGGTTCTGAGATCCTGGTTGTTATTGAGTGCTCCTGCAGAGGTCTATGAAGGGCAGAGGTGGGGTAACGGGTAGAGAGGAAACAGGCAGATGATCTTGTTGCCAACCATTCTTTGCTAGCTCTAGAGGACTTACTGTGTGTTTGGGCCTTTAAAAACAAAGCACCCCCCCAAAAAAAAAAAAAAAGAAGCAGGGATGATTCTGAGAATGACTGTCATACATGAAGTCCAGTTTAGTGTCATGTGCCACTACTGCAAACTCTTAAAGTTTCAGACTTCAGGCTTAAATAAATCTTAGAGCATATTTCAGGGTACATATTTTCTTTTGAAAAAATATCTCTTTCTTTTGAAATATCTCTTTCTTTTGAAATAATCGGTAAGATTTTTAAAGGAACTTTTAAAATGAACTTTATGTTCCTTACTAGAACGGGAGATTTTTGTTTCAAATTGTGTTTCCTTTGAAGATAGTAGTAAAATACACATGCCTAAGTAGGTCAAACTGACTTTCTGCAGGCAAGTGTAAATAATGGTGTTTTTAAAACTTCCAAGTGCTTGCAACTTAAGTGTTACTCTAACAGTTTTAAATATCAGAGTACGTGAAGATTGAAAGTTCGAGACAGCACCTAAGTTAGCTAATAGGGAACATACTGACTTGACTTCCAGATCAATCTCACTGGAGAAGTGTGGAAGGCAGGCAAGAGATGACAGATATGGTTTCTGTAAACTTCAGTTTGATAAGAAAAATAAAAATAAGCACAATAAACTTATGTGTATTTCTGATTTTTTTATATAATGAATATAAAGGCAGAAAATTTATTCCTCAATGTTTTTGGGCTTCTTTTCTTTCATGCTGTTTGTTCAGATTGTTGTTGAATTGCTGCAGTGAATATAGCTGATCTAGCAATCTCAAAATACTCCTCTTTCAGGAAAAAAACCTGCCAATTTCCTGCTGCATGCTTTGTGTACGATTGCAGGAGTGCACTGCCTGAAAGCTAGAGAAAGCAGGCTGTGATCACGTGGTCTTAAACCCTAGGAAGCAAAAGTCCTGGGACTTCTGAACCTTGAGGAAGGTTTAGCATCTGTATTGCTGCTTAGCAATAAGCAGTAGCAATACAAAATAACCATTGAACGGTGACTGACATTACACCCGTGGGAAATTTCTCTGTCTGTGTGTGGACATGTCTGTCAGTGCGGACAAATTGCATGTCCACATACAAAGTCGGTATCTTAGAAAGGATTTATAACTTCATTTGTAATAAAGAGGCACTAAGAGGTTGAAAAATACCTAGTGTTAAAAAAAATAAACATCTGTATGCTGTGTTTCTTCAAGGGTAGTACTGGGACACCTAAACAGAGAGTATGCCCAAGATAGATGAGGAGCAGCCACATCTCTTAAAAATGTATTAAAATTTCTAAGACTTCGGATATCTTCCTGATTACCTAAGAAAACATGTCAGTTTTCCTTGTGAGGCAATGATGGGAAGTGAAGTTATAAACCCTATCACAGAATCACAGAATCACTAGGTTG
>NW_010559899.1:0-22141 GCF_000687285.1 Phaethon lepturus
TGCTGCTCAGCTGTCCCACGCAGCAGCCCCGGGGCTTGGGTTACAGGACAGTTTCTAACTTTGTGCCTGTCCCGAGGCATCAGGGCAGAGGCACATGATTCGTAATTTATGAGGACACCCATAGAGCTGTCACTTTCAAGGCAGGTGTGGAGAAACTGGCAAGCAGCCCGAGCAAAGAAAAAGACTGACCTCACCTCGAAATAATGGTGGCCAACATGGTCACAGGACAGCGAGCATTGACATAAGCGGGCTTTAAAAATAACTAGGTCATCCCGCTGGACTAGCTCACTGCCTTATACAAAGAAGCCATGAGGTACCAATTTATAGTAAAAGTAGGAGTGTAAACAGCTATTCAAAGGCTTGACAAACGTGTAGCGGTTTGAGTTATCATTTTATTTAGCTTTTTAAATTCTTCTACCCAAACCACATTTTAAGTCATACCGCTAGGCATAGCATCAGAATAAGAGGCAAGTTTTCGATGCCCGTGCACGGTGGTGGCACCAGACGCTGGGCGGCCGTCATTGTAGAGCGGCCACTACTCCGCGCCGGGGCTGCAGGCACCTCCCTTCCGATCTGAGTCACGGCGAAGGCCTGAAATGGCTGTTGGACTAGACGATCGTTGTAGTTCTCTTTCAGCTGAACTATTCTAGTCTGAAAATGAAGCGCAGGCCACAAACATATAAATATATTGTCGCAGAGGAAAGTTGCTGAACATGTGTTACTACAACCTGGCCTTAGGAGAAAAGGAGAGGAAATCCAGAGGGGAAGCTGTTTCTCTACATAACCCAAACTTTGGAAAAAATCTTAAAGATCCATTCAGATCTGAGATGTGGCTGAGTGCTTTCAAACAAATGCTGTTTTGCAAAACACACTTCACACCTCCTAAGATGAGGACATTTTGCTGCAACTCCTAAGAGGAGAGAAAAAGGATTTGGCTCAGCCAGAAACCTCAAATAGTTTCAATAATTATGAGAGTTACTAGAGGCCAATAGTGACTTACATTTTGACATCTACATCCATAGCACACCTGTTCCTGGATCTATGGCACCAATTTAATTCCACACACAGTTGAAGAACACTTACTGCTGCTCCTGCCCCTCCAGCTCAGTCTGTCATTGGAGAGGGACAAAGGGTGATTTCCCTATAGAAATTTCCTTTAAAATAATAATTTCATACCACCTGAGTGGTGTAAAGAGAAAGGACAAGAACAGGGACTAGATACTTGGCTACTGCAGCTCTCTGAGAATACAGACACTGCATGCCCAGGAACATGAGAATTAAATTAATGTGCTGGTTAGCACTATTGGTTTTGTCAACAGTGTAAATTCACAGCAAATTCTTCTTGGGTTTTGCTTCCTAAAGGAAAACTGCCCCTCAGCAAGAGCATACAGCACCCTTGCATTTAGCTGAACTGTTTTTCTCAGCCAGGAAAACAGAAACAAATGATACCAACATGGAAAACACTTGCTTTTGCTTTGACCAAGCATGCCTTTGAGTCAGCTGTTAATGTTTTGTCACATGATGACCATTCCTCATTTGAGTAACTAGTAAACTACCATAAAAAGTCCAGTATTGCTGGCATTAAGTTGTTTGTCAAGCTAGTAAAGCAGTTGCCTAAATCAAGACATCACGTTACCAGAGGTCAATAGATTGCTATTTCACGCTTGATTATTTCCATGCTCCCTCTAAAAAGTACTTGCTAATTTTCAGTTTTTCAGCTGACCCTTAAAGATGTCAAAAATGTCTTGTTCCAGTAAGGCATCTATTCTTCTGCTTCTCTTGTTCAGTTTTAGCGTTCTCAACTCATCACCCCAGGAACAAGCAACACTATGTCCCATGTATGTGTTCAATTTACATCTTATTTTTCCATTGCAACTTGCATCACAAGCATAATTGCTACCTTTGCAGTTGTGGAAGACTTCAGTAGCTCAGTCCTGAAGGCGTCAAAGTGAATAGCAAAAACAGTTAAAACAAACCACAAGAATAACAACCACCATGCATTTTAATGCTTTTTTTTGGTCAACAAAAAAAAAGAAAATGCTGTTTTATGGGACCCGTTTTGTAAGACAGACTGAAAACAGGCTGTAAACAGTTTGCAGCATTTCATGGCAAATTGTAATTGACAGGCCAATTAAAGAAGAAATACCCACAACAAAGCAGATCCTGTGAGCTCAAACGTCTTATCAAAGTGACAAGCCACCTAATTAGCTTCAAATGGAATTAGAAGCTTGCTCCCTGTTTCTTTTCTAGTAATATGGCCCTCCTAATTATCTATATGCTATTTCATTGATTTTGACTGTAAACACCTTTCCAATACAATAGATCCCTTCTTAATCAGACTAGGTTTGTGAGAAAGCCATGGTGCTCGTACAGTTGTTCTAAGTTGCTGCAAGCCTCTTCGGTGTTTTCTCTGCTACAACATAACTGAGAATTATATTGACCAGCCAAATGACTGTAATATCTGGATAGGTAACTAGGAAAAAATTGACCCTGGAAAAATGGCATTCTGAGGCGTGTCAAAGAGCTATTATAAGCTGCCACAGAGCAACAGCAGAGTCTACAATGTGGTGACCATGTAAACTCTGAGACACCTGTAATTTGCCAATTTAGCCCAATCAGTAGATACTTTGCATAGTATCTGTCCCAGAAAGACTTTTTAGGGGTTTTTTAATGACCTTTTCCCATTGTTTTAGTGGCTTGCTCTCTGTGTGTTCATTCAGAAAAAGGAAACTAAGTTTAGCTTTGATAGCTCAGCTGAAACAACTCCTGGTAAGTGTTTTTGACACTGCAGTAAGAAACAGAATTAAACAGGGCGTACACAGAATATTGAAGATAAAGTCTCAGCTCTCTCTCCAAGTTACTGCCACATTTGGTGGTGATGACAATCTAGGCACAGGAAGATTAAATCTTGTACACAACAATCTTTTCCAGGCATGAATGACTTCCCCAGATAATATCCATCTACCTGTTAATTATACCACCTGGTCTGATCTTACCCATCCAAATATTGGATAAAAGCAATATGAATAGTTATTAAATTGCAATATTTGGCTTACAGCTGGATGTGCAGTTTTCCCCTGTATGTGCACCTACTAGACATTCTATCCTCAAGTAAAGTGGAAGAACAAGTGTCCTTGGCTTTCTCTAGACTTGTGCTGCTAAATTACTTAGCAAAAGGTCAGTCTAAGTAGTTAGAATATTGTAAATAGGGAAATTTTGACAAGATCATATTAGTGAAAAGATACAAGGGGAGGAGTAAGTTAACTAGTTCTCAAAATGCTGATCCATAGCCAGGAAACCCACCCACAGATATCTCCTGGGACGGTGGGCACACAGAGTCTCTCCAGGCACAGCTCCATAATTCACCTGTTGAGTCGCTGAGTGGGACTGAAATCAGCGCTTCCGGTACTCAGTGAGCCCTTCTTTATCTCATGTCCAGGGAGAGGGGTGACAGAGGTGTGAAATTTGGTTTGGGCTGCTTTCTTAAGAAGCCAAAAATAAATTCTGGGCAAGTTCACTACAAGTATACAAATAATAGATCATTTTTGCTGAGGCTGATCACCATTACGAGTTAACAGTAAACCATCCAGGCAAGTGAGAGCATCACATGTTGGAGTTTTGTACCAGACTAGCTAAACAAAAATAATCTCAAACAATAGCCAGAGTTGCTGGGAAGCTACTTGAAGCTTTACAGTTATCCTCATTATGTTACAGGTTAAGTAGGTTACATGTTTGAAGGTAACCTACCAGCAGATATCTTGATTAGATATTTCCAGGCTGACATCACCCACACATTTCACTTCTTGATAATTAATTCTATGCAGCACATATATTGTTGCAGTCACATAAAAGCTTTCATTATGATCCTGACGCCATTGTTAAGTTTGCATGAAAGGAGGGATTCCACCTCTTTGTATTTATAGCAATAATATACATTGACTACTCAAAGAGCAAGAGCTTTCATTTTGGAAGGGCACTGTATTTTCAAGCAAAGATGCTCACAGAAGTAAGGTCTTGTTTGGTGGAAACACTAGTCTTTAAATAAGACTATGTCAGGCAACAGAGCATCTGAATTATTTTACAGCTGTGTGCCATTTTCTAACTACATGCTGGTATACTCTTTATATACTGTGGGTATGTTGATTAAAGCTTATTGTACAGAAGTGAAAACATACAGTAGTCCATGCTTCCATGGACTTCCAAGTCCATGCTTCCGTGCTTCCAAGTCCAGTCTTCCGTGTCTAACTGGCTGAGCATGTTATCGGAGAGATGAGAACAGTACTACTTCTGATTTCAAGGAAATTTCCCTTCTTGTTCTTCAACATCTTTCCTTGTTATAAGTACAGTCAATGAAACAGTAACACTGTTTTTGACCCCAGTGCAAGTTGCAAGTGTTCTCCTTGGCACCACAGCTATAAAAAATGCCTCCAGCTTCCCCAGCACAGCCTGCAGTGCCCTGGGTTCGCACTTAGGACTTCCCAGTATACCCAGTTCCCTGCTTGCTCTTGTAGTCAGGAAGCAGCTTGACCACTAGAGAACAATCTTATGGAAGTGTTTTTCATCATGAAAATTCCTTTGCCAGGCTACAATATTTTTTTCCCTACTCTTTCTTTTTTCCCTAAACCTTGCAATCAGGGATATTTCCAGCTCAGATATTATTAGAAGGATACAACACAAATATTAAAGGTGCTGTACACCAAACTAGGTCCAGAAGACTTTCTCGTTACCGTGCCAGCCGTCTTCCAGCCAGCTGGGTGGCCAAGAAAATAATAAATCTAATCCATGCAAAGCATTTGGCCTGGAATGCCTCATTACCCAGAGGCGAGCATGGGATCCAATTGACTAAATCCTCATGGCATCCCAGAAGACTGCACTTCTCCTTAGTCTTCACTCAGCAAGTAAATCTGCAGTTCTTCATGGCTGCATCAATGGACCATATTTTTCCCCCACTCCTCCTTTCCCTCTACCACTATGAAGTCAAAAGTTTTTCTTTTTGCCAGCCAGGGGAATTCCTTTGTCCTGTCTATTTTCCGAGGCATATTCAAGATCTTCTGTCTCCAGAGTGCAGGGTAGTCAGTAACCTGAATTAGGCTGGCACTGTTGCAGTGGGTGTTCCTAGTGAGCTTGACGCAAAGTTACCCTGTCAGTAGCAAAGTAATAAAGCATATTTCCAATTATTAAAGTTGATTGATCACACTGGGCTTAAAATTTGAATTCTGACCAGGAAGAACACACAAAAGTGTCTCTACTGAATTCCCCCAATACATAAAGTGTTCAGATGTTCATAGTTCAGATGTTCATAGATGTTCAGATGTTCAAAGTCTTCAGATGTTGCAGTGCTCAGTGTCCACTACTTAAACAGTTCAGAACTAAATTCAGAAACGTACAGTATATGGTCATCAGCAGATTCATTCCTTCATTAAAGTATCCTCTCTTTCACCAGCTCTGATAATTTGTGCTTTCCTTCCACAGAAAGCTCTGCCGAAGATGCTGTTACTCTATTAATACTTGCTATATCCCTAAGGATTGTGTAAGGGTAAACTGCTACAAATTCTAAAACAAACTTCTATTATTAAAACTCATCTCATTAAGCAACCATAAAAAATGTTGTCTTGTTTTCTGTGGGAATCAAATCACAGTCAGAGACTGTAAGCCACATGCTACCTCAGAAAACCAACAGCCTAAAGTGCGGCTAGAAACACTCTCTATTGGGAAAGAAGATTTCTTGGGTGTCAAGAAATACCTTTAGAAAGAAATCATTGTGGTACTGCTTTTATCCGCAAATATCTGAACTGATTTAAAGAAAAGAACCCAAAGTCTCTGGGAAGTAAGGCCTGGGAGGACAAAGTGGAATGGATATCTCTCAGTGGAGATCTTGTAGGCTCACATTTCACAACCCTGTCTGTCCCCATTAGTTCCAGTTGCTAGAGGGTTGAATGGACTTCCCATTAAATGTTACATTTAGCTCCCTCCCCCACACCTTCTACGCAACCCTGATCCTCAGAGGACAACTTGGTCTAAAGCAACTATGACTTGCACACAAAACTGTGTTTTGATATTGTCACATAAAATATTTTTTTGCATGCTAAAATGAGAAGAAAAGTAGTAAAGATCTTACAAACTCGGAGCATCCATAAGCTAAATACATAAATATGTCAACAGAACTTCCTTTGGGGAACCAACCTGAGAGCTTTTTGGAAATGGAAACATGCTACAGATGTGAGATAACAAATACTGAAATTATTTATTATTTATTTAAATTAAAGTATAAGTGGTCTTTTTATTTGCTGAAACACATTTTTAACATTTAGTGCACAAAGTTACAAGTTTCCTGTCTCTGTGTACTAAAATCTTCATTACTAGAAGCATTTAACTAGAAACATTTAGGTCTTGCCTATTCAGGAAAGCCCTTCCGTAAGTGCAGGTGGATGTATTCAGGGATAATTAAGCATGGGTTGGGTCCTTTTCTCAATTACAATTTCACTTTTTAAATTTAAAAAAGGTGTGCTTTAAAGTTCATTTTGTGCGGAAGCAACTAGCTGTCATCACTCCTTGTGACTTAATGAGTAGAAAAGGTAGGATTTAGTTTGGTTAACACACAAGAGTGGGCCAAAGCTGTTGACAACAGCCAGGTTGGCACAGTCTGGCAGGGACTGAATGGTTCTGGTCTCAGCATTTCGCTGCGAGCCTTTCACCTGTAAATCCTGGATGTGAGGGAGACCAGCTTTGGCAGCAGTCAGCAGTTGCTGCCTCTCACGGCTGCAGCCCAGCGGGGAAAACGAGTTGGTGGTCTCAAACCAGGTGTTTGTGCATGGCAAAAATCCCCAGCACTAATCGATACCCTTGATGGCAGAAGTCACGGCAGAAAGAACCAGGACCAAAGTAAGCAGGGAAATATATCAGCCAGCACAGGACCCCGTTCTTCTCTGAATGGGAGGGGGAGGCGTGAAGGGAAAGATTTCTGGAGCAAGTCATACAAACGGGTCAGTGTGGTAGGAATTGGTGAGTATCAAGGCTGTATCTTTTAAACACACAGTTGACTCGGTTACTCAAAGAAAACCTGAGACACTTCCAGACAAGGTAAGATTTTTGCACAAAGAAAAACAAGGCAGAACAGAGCACACTGTACAGGCAGTCTGGCGATACCAAACAATCCCTAACTAATTCTGAGATACTGCTGAAGAAAACCTGGTCCTATATTCCTGTGGGACAAACGGGAAGCTAGCAACTTGGTAACTTGCTCCTATGGCACCTAGAAAGTCTTCGTCACAAATTAAGGCAAAATCCAGGACTGCTAACTCTTCCCCACACTGAAGTCTTCTCACTGAAACCATAAGTATAGCCAAAGTCTAATTCACAGCTAATTTTTCTTTAATTTGCAGGATGGAAAAGGTATGGGAGGAAGAAGAAGCAGCAAATCCCCCTTCCCCACCATTAGGAATAAACTGGTCACAGGAACAAAATATTTATGGCTGATTATACGATGACAGTCAAAAGATGGAGAACACCAGCTATTAGACAACCCTCCAGCTCCTCTCATCTAGCCGAAGCGCGTGTTACCACATTGCCTCATGCACATTCCCAGCCACTGCAAATTTATTACTTGCAGACCTGTCCCCTTTCCCTAAAAATGACAGATGCCGGTGCTCTCACACAGGTCTTCCCAGATGCATCCCCGCAGTCCCAGCCTCCGCCTGGCCAGCCCTGTGGGAGGCTGGCCGGCATGGTGAGTTAAAGCCTAAGATTCTCAGGATTCCCCACAACATAACAGCAATGCTTTGGAGAGTTTCTGCAGCTTGTTATGGGGGATGCCATGCATGGTTACTAGAGGGTATATTTTCATTTAGTCTGAATGCTTGGCACCCTCGGACCGTAAACAGAAGCCTAGGTAGAAATAGATGGAATTATTTACTTACACTCCCAGTGATGAAAATGATTAGTCAATTAACTTTACTAATACACAGTATCTTGTGAGAAGATAAGATGTCAACAAGCAAAGCTAGCCTCCGGATCGTGTCAAAAAGAGCAAGCCTGCTGGCATTTAGGCTGATTCATGGTGAACTATGACAACTATGCAAATTATGAGAATTCCCTTTTATGTTTATATTTGTGCATTTTTCTTTGGCTATTTCTGATGATAGGCAGATTAGTGTGGCTACTTATAATTTGATCTCATTGACAGGAGAGCATTTAGCCTGGAGAGACACCCTGCAGCCCCAACTTCCTTTACTACAACAGGCTGAAGGCACCATGTTGGTAAATAGCTTGAAGGGGAAAATGGCAGCTAAAATTAGCCACGATGACATTACAGGGATCACTGAAAAAAAGCCCAGATGAAAAAAGTTTAGAACATGAGACAGGTTCAATTAGTTACTCAGTTCATTTAAGTAGTCCAGCTGGACAATTATAGACAGCTACCGATTCCATTACATAATCACGAAGCAATGTCCTCATGAACTTCTATTTGTGCATCACTGTATCTGTCCAGGATCTTTAAACCTCTTTTCAGTTCACCCATCAAATCCACCCTTCCCCTTGTACAGGATAGCTCCTGGGCTATAATCTAGCATGCGTTACCCACAGTACATAATATCATTTCTTGGTGTCTCAAGCCTTGTAGGTGTTTCAAGCTTTCTCCAGCTGAATGGAAAGCTCAGGTATCAAACATGGTATGATCACGGGTAGCCTGGACCAGTGTTTTCCCTTCATTTCATCAACTTCATCCTCTAACTGCGCACTTCCACCCTCCTGGGTGGTTTTACTCTTCCTCTGCTAATCTGCTGCTCTCATTCTACCAAAGGAAGTGGAGCCCTACAGCTTATGGTCAAGCAACTGGCTTCGCTCAAATACATCTAGCTGAAGTGAAACTGGTTAAAGAATGAATTTTACAAACACCTTGGGTCAAAACTGACCCAAACTCTCAGTTTGACAAAACTCACGTGCTCAGTCGTGACCCAAGAACCCTGTGAACACTCCATGTCTTTGGTTTCAGTGGGCAGTTTTAGTGAAGAGCAAATCCAAGTAATACGCTCTTCAGAGAGCACACTTTAGAGATTTCCTGTGAACATTCATTTTCCATTTTTGATGAGAGCCACTTAAAACAAAAAGGACTCTGTGGGGTATCAAAGTTCTTTTCAGATGACCAAGATGGCACACTCCAAGTGATGGGCAACACAGAGTCCAGAATATGAGGATCAACATGCCTATGGTTGTCCTTATGATCATATAAACACCAAACTGCCTGTGTCTTCCTGGACATTTTTGTACATCTGGACATCTCATTGGCACTAGCACCGGCAGATGTAGTCAAGCGTCAGCAGCAAGAAAAATTCCTGACAACAAGTAGCCCTGATTTTGGTGCATTTGTTTGAAATGCAATTATTTGCATTTCATTGCACATGTGCCAAGACTGTTTGAGGCAACATTCAGGCCATAAAAAATACAGAATATTAAAGATCATCTAACATTGAAATGAGGTTTTGTATCTATGTAATCAGCTGTGTGTGGACCCACCTCACAGTGGATAGAAACATATTAAAGCCGTTCTTCAGCTTTGGCTGTAGGGACTCATATTTTAAATTCATTTTGTTCCCTAATTCAAGCCCAAGCCATAGATCAAAATGGCCCTGACACACTAATGTAAGTAGTGATAACAAAGTAGACCCACCTTTAGATCTTGTCAGGTTGTACTTAGCTGAATGTTTTGCGTAACTTCCAATTTCCTCATTTTTGATGTTTGTCTCCAATGTGCTGTGCTGTAAGATATTCCAGTTTCAATATTATCAGCTACTAATTCATATTTTTCCATGTATGTTTGTCATCCTCTCCTCACCATGAAAATTGAAAAAATAATGTTTAAAAATTAAAGTTTGCATGTATATTACTTTAATGTAAATATGTGCAAATAGCTGTTGATTTGAAAAATCATTGCATCAGCTGGAAAAATTAAATTTTCCATTGCAAGGCTCTACGAATTGTCTGGAAGACATTCCCTCTCCTAAAATCAAGTAATGCTCAGCCTCACAGCACTAACCACTGCTGCTCCGTTCTCAAAAAGCTGAAAGGTGGTTCAAAGGGCAGCCTACCCTAGCACAGGCAGAAAGACAACTCTAATTTAATTTTTTCCAGCAAACATAATGTTCCAAGGCAACCTACAAAGCTGCATGATCACCGGCGTTCCCAGCCACCAACAAGGGTTCACGGGCCGAGCAGACACACATGAGCACAGCACGAGACACATGAGACACACATGAGGACAGCACATGAGACACATGAGACACATGAGGACAGCACAGCTCCTCCTTTCCCAGCCCATCCCCATTCCTGGTGTGATGACACAGGCATCTCCTTTGGCCCTGGCCAACAGTCGGACACAACACAGGCAGCCCCAGGGTGTTCTACCCTGTGACACAGTTTCCACCCGAGGGAGTTTCCAGCCCCTGCAGCCCCACACCACCAAGAGGGAGCTGGGCTCTGGGATTTTTCCAGGCAGTAAGCCAGAGGAAGGAAAGATGGGATATCCCCATCCAGATTTGACTCAGGTGGATTTCAACCCAAGAATGAGGCCAGGAGTCCCCGAGAACACAGATGGCTGTCACACGTTCTCTTCTCTGCTGGACAGACTGCCTCAAAGCACAGGGCAAGGCCTGAGCCTTTGTGGCCACATATGGTCAGTGGTCACAGGTCACCCCATGACAGCAAAGCCCTTGCTGGTGGTCCCAGACCCTTCATCTTAGTCACTCATTCAAGGGCAGGGTGTTTGTGTATGTTCTTCCTGGCCATGGGTTCTTCCCCTTTAACAGAAATATAAAACTAATACTAACACTAATATTAATGAGATAAATGGAGGAAAATAAAAACACCTTACTCTGTCAGTAGCCAAGCAATGATTACAATGTCGTAGTCGACAACTCTTGGCTAGAACATGTCCTGAATAACCCAGATTACTTGGATCTGATTCCAGCCTGAACCTCTTTCCCATACCTGTAAAAAGGTTAGAAGGGGGTTCAAAGTGCAACCTACCTTAGTATAGACGGAACATTTAACTGCAGTTTAATTTTCTCCATTGGACACTACTTACAAAGCTATTGGCATCCCAGGCATCAGCTGAGAACCAAACTGCACATCTCAACACTCTCCAGGTTTGAATTTATTTTGAAACTTTGGGCAGGTCCACAAGTGTAAGGATGATGCAAAAAATCTCTCATCTGAGTGAATCTCGAGTGTTAGCCAAGCACAGTCACAATTTCTTCAGGGTACAGGGGTATTTCCACAGCAGCTTTCAGAGGAGTGAAGGGGAAGGGGCAAATTAACACCGTCGGTCTCTGCCTTCTCATACGGCTGCCATATGCTCCAGCCAGCGGCATCCTCTCTGCCGATCACTACACGGGAGGTACAGCTGATACTTCTGCTGGGCCCCTGCAGGTTGCTTGAAGGTGTGAGAGTCTGGGTGAAAACCTGGAAACTTCAGAATATGAAGCTGTTTTCTTCAGCATCTTTTTCTGCGGATGGCTATGCAAAAATTAGAAAGCTTTGGAAAAATTAAAAGGAAATAATTTCCACACAGAAGAGATACTTTCTCTTGGAATGAATAGTAGGAAAACCTCTGGACTATTTCCTTAAAGGATGTAACTGCTGATCATCAAGAATCCTTTCTCCCCCTATAAAAATTAAGCCTTTCACATGATGCTACTTCACTGGAAAACTTGCAGCTTTGCATTATTAAAATTCCTCTAGTCCTTAGGTCAAATGACTTAATATTGTGCAGTGTTAGCAAATCAAAAAAATTGCCACATACACGTTCATGAAGTAAAGCTGAGTATTAGGTGTTAGGTCTATTTTCATTATTCGAACCCAAAGAACACATATATAAACATGAAGTTTTTAGGAAGAGGTGACAAGCAGCTAAAAGACATTACTTTTCTTGCACCTTGTATTCTTAAAACACTCAGGATTCAACACTAGTATTTCCACTATTTCTGCTAGAAATATACATCGGTTTTTCTAACTAAACAGTATAATTCACATTCTTAAAGTTAAGAAAATTTCATTTTGATTACAAGTAAGTAGCCCATATTGACGTTTCAAACTTCAGTTACTAGAAAATAAACAACTACAAGAAAACCTGAAGAACCCTGGGGAGGAATATTTCTTCTGGGGGCTTCAAAACATCCAGAAATTTTGCACCTCTAGCTCTAACTAGAAGCCAGCAGAAATTACCCAGGGTATAAAAAAATACATAAACTGCTGAGCAAATAAGCTGTTTTGAGCACCTTCTTTAACCATCTCGTGGTTCTGTTGGTCACATAACATTAGAACATACTTGATACAAGAGAGAGATACGCCCAACTTTATTAAGCAGCGTCTCTCTCAGATGTTGAAACTAAAGAGGAATCAAAGATTGTTCCTACTCTGGAAGCAAAACAGGCATTGTCAGGATAATATAATTTACATATCTCCCTCCTTTTCTTAAGAGAAAGGAAGAAAACAAGAATAATGTCACCGATTCTAAGAAGTACTAGGCTTTATCTGCTGTCATGAATATCTACACGTCACTTAGAGGCAGGTCTCTGCAGGTTCCTGTGTTCCTGCCAAACCACTAGTACATCTCCTGTGCGACAGAAATAATGTAAAATAAAAATGTGAGCTCATCATATGATGAGCCTACTGGGCTCCGAGAACAGTAACGTGGGATGGGAGTAAAGTCTGGGGAAGTACCCATCATCGATCACTGCTTAAAAATGAATGGTCATGAGTTGGATGCCTGACTTCATCTTATTTTTAACTTGCAGATGGTGTAACACAGTTATCAGATCACCAGCATTTTATTAAGATATCCAAATCTTTGGACAATATCCTTTGTTTAAGGTGTCCACCAGTGCCGTTCTGTAAGTCGACATTTATTGTAACACAACTTGTATGTAGAAGCTTACCTGACATGTCATCTCTGCCACATGTATCAGTAGTAGACACTGATGAGGTGTTTGGTACCAGATGCACGCACACCTCAGGGCTCTGTGCTAAGGATGCAGCTAGGACCTGTGTTATTCAGTCACACACAAAGGACTCGTTTCCCTTATCACCCAAGCTGGGAAATGCACTGTCAACTTTCAAAGATTTTTAAAATGTTTTTGTGTCAACTGCTGGAGTCTTAGCCTGATTTCTATATGCTCAGCCACGACCTCAAATATCCTGACTGCCAATCTACAGCAGCAGCCAAATCTGGAGCCATAGACTCCAGCTCCAGAGGACCCACTCATTCTAACATCGGTTAGATGCTCAAGCATGTCTAAATTCAGGCTGCTGAAGCAAAAAACTCCTAACTTTTGCATTAAAGCAGTCAGAGCCTTATTAAATACCCAGTTCTCACCCTCTCCATGGATAAGTCACATGCAATGAGGCATGCAGGCAAAAATCTTCAAGAGTCATTAAGGCATTTCTGTCTTAGAATCAGTTTGGAGGAAGCCTATCGGTAGAGACTCCAGGACTCAGTCTTTGGATATAGCCAAGAGTTTCAGCAATAACAGGAGCAAGACTCTTCACAGGAGCCAGTCTGTGCAACCTCCCTTGGTAACCACCGACCAACACTAAATGAAATAGTCTCTGCCCCAAGGACACAGCTCCTTTTGTACACACCTGGCCATGTAGCAGTGTGGGTGCATGTGTGGGTGTGCACACATATTACTGTTGAGATGTCAGAACAAAAAACCTCTGCTGCACACATCCTTCTAGGGGAAAAGATGAGGGAATAAATGCAGGATAAGTGTTAATTGAATTGCATGAAGAAATACTTTTCAGATACTTGTCCAGTCTAATGAAGAACATGGTAACTGAATATATGGGGAGTAGAACTGAATTTTTGCATAATATCTCTGAACAGGACTTGGTGTAATCAAACTCTGTAAAACATGTCTAGACTTGCCTGCCGCTAAGAATAGCACCAATCTGAACATAAAGCAAACTATATTAATTTCTGTGTATACCGTGGTTGGGATCACGTTGATGGCTGTTCGTTTTAAAAGGCGAAGTATGGCATTCAGTCTTACTCCTTATAGATCCAGCCCAGCAAAATAGCTCAAGTTTAAACACGGGCTTCAGCCCTGAGGGACGGTTTGCTGCATGAAGGCCTGGCACGAGTAGTGCAAGAAAAGAGCGAGTTTCAGCGGTGTAAGATACTCGCTCCTGTAAAACTGTAACTTTGCAGGACGGCGGCAGGCACCCCTGCTCTTACCCGGGCACTCGCTGGTGCGCCGCGCGCGGGGAGAGCGCGCCTCCGCTCCCGCGCCGCCGTTCAAAGGCGCACGTAACGAGGCCGTGCGTGCCTGCCGAATCCTCCTGTCAGCAGATCTTCTCGATTTTCACTTCTTCTCCGCTACTTTGCAAACTCTCAGCTATTTTTTCCCAAGCCGTAACACGGGGCTCTTAGAGATTATTGCCATTCTCCCCCTGCCTGTCATACACCTTGTTTCCAAGTATGGTCACTATGAGGGGACTGTCGCTTGGAGCCTTTGTGGAAAATTAATGGCAGACAGGAAAGGGCAAAAAAGACAGGACAGATGGCTCTGTCACCACCAGCAGCCTGATGCCATGAGAGAGCTTCAGTGCCTTTGCAAATGCCACTCTGTTCCGCGGACTTACTCTGAAGTTGATCCGATTGCACCCTTGGCAGCTGTCTTTCTTCTTTTTTATAAGATTTTTCCTTGTCCTTTGACTTACCGGGCTCATCCACGTGGCAAATGCAAAAGGTCAGTTTTTAAATTAGTGACTGGGTGCTGATCGTCTGAAATACTGTTTAACTATAAGCATACTGGCACCTTGCTAGAAGCGGTGTTGAATAGTGCTGTTAATAGGGCTTGTTTACTTGTTGGTTAAAATCCAAATCGGGTCAGCTGAGACCTGAAGGGGCAATGAGTAAACTTCTAATTTAGTACGCGAATGGAATGATGTCACCTCACTTTATTCTTTGAAGAGCATTCTGTCTAGTTTCACTTTCACAGTGAAACACACACCCGTAGTATATTGGGTGCGCACTGGAAGCACGAAGAGATGCGTCTCCTTATGCAAGTAGTGCCGGCCAAACTGTGGTTTGGTTTGTGCTTATACTCCTGTAAAGATATGATTAGGATTTTACGCGTTTAAAACATGATGAGCTTCAACAGGGTGAATAAATTGTGATGTGACACTGGGCTGTGCGGTCAGAGTCTGCAGAGAGAAAGCTAATACCCTGCCCTCTGGAGAAGCTGGGCCTGTAATCTCTAGTTATGTATTTTCAGCCGATAAGATTGTCATTATAGGACAAGTTCTACATTGCACACATCCCAAGACAGTTTGCTGTTAGGAAAGAACAATTCGTGTCAGGCGTATTTGCTTGCAAAGACTGGTATGTTTGTAATATTCTGTTAATTAGATGCAAGACTAAATGCTTTTCATTTCCATCACTTTTGATATTGTAGGGGTACATTTCCAGGGTTGGACAAAATTCAAAAACTGGAGAATTAGACTGACAACCCAAAGAGCTAGTGCTCTGGTGTGATTTGGAGTGGAGCCATTTGTCTACATGTGAAGATACGTCACTGTCCCAAATCTACAGACAGTATTCAACTGTGGCCACCTGATGTGAAGAAATAGCCGAGATCTTGCACGTTCCCAGGGACATTAGTGGGAATTCTGAGACAGCAGTAAACAGACCATCAATCACAGGGAATTCTTGCCATTCCTGTATCTCACGCCAGAGGGGAGGTAGAGGCTGTTTCCCTACTACCAGGTATAGCCCCTGCTTGATGTCAGCTTCTCCTGTCGTGGTTTTGCACTGGACACCAACACTACTGAGTACTGGAAGGTACTCTGGTGGAAACACAGAAACACAGAAGCTACAGATGGCTTGCAGGAAGACAGCTGACACCCCACCTTCTGGACTGGAAAGAGCTCTTTCTATTGCTCTGAAGCAGGGTTTTTTGTCATCCTAACACTGTATCTCCAAGTCAACAATGCCATTCTTTATGGAGAAGCCTGCCATTCCACATGGTTGGACAAGTTAATTTTATTTTCCGAACCAAACTCATCTTCAAGCCTGATTCAATGAGAAGTTACAATGTGTAAGATAAGATGAAGCTCCACCCTGGGCAAAAAATACTCATTAACCTGCAATAACTGAGCTTGCTGTGTTGTAGTGCTGAGGGTTGCCAGCACCCAGCTTTGTGACATTAATCCACATATCAGAGAAGACCACTTTCTGCAAAAGGAGCAAATTCTGGATTTGTGAAAACAGAAGCTGAACAATGTACGTAGCAGCAGGATTTCAGGAATGTCCAAGATGTGTCACTCTTCCTATCATAAAGCAGTCACTGAGAAGTTTTCTAGATTTACCTGAATCATTCTGTATTCCTTCTGATTCTTTGAGCAAGAACAAGTTGTAGCTGAGTAGCAAAGCCTATTGTAGAGACTACTACTGAATCTGTTGCAACCAAAACAAGCTCCCAGAGCCATTCACTTCCACACCTGGAAAACATTTGTTTGTGTATTCTGCACCCTGTCCCAATTTTAAGCAGAGGCTGAAAGCAAAAAATTGTTGAGAAGGACATAAAAACATAACTGCAGTCCAATATTCACTCTTGGTAGTGGGCATGCTGAGTGTGGGAGGTGCCATGCTGCAGTGTCTCGTGTAGGAACGTTGAATTAACTCATAGGTGTAATTTCATGCCTTATATTAATTACGCAGGCAGCTTCCACACTCCCTAAATCCACCAAGGGTCATCATCTTTGCCTTTTCCAGGATGAACCAGAAATATCCACCTTCCTTTCCTGATCTATTTGCCTCATGATCTCCATTCCTCTCCCTTCTCATTTGTCTTGAAATTTTCCCTAACGCATTGCCCCTACTCCACCTCTTTAACTGATCAAGTATTCTGTCCTTTGCCCAGCTGGATGACTTGGCTTTCTCAGCCCTGGCCTAGATGTGACATTTCTACTTGCCCTTGCAGAATATAAATAATAAAGTGTTGTCAATACAAGCACGGGACTTTTGTTTTTGCATATGGAAGCTTTTGTTCATGTTTCCACCTGCTCGATATCACTTAGACATATCAAAATGCATCAGATAATTTCCTACTATTACGTTTCCTTGTCAACAAATGCTGTAATCCCCACAGGAAAGTTATGTCATGATTAATGGGAGGGAAGAGGCCCCCATAATCTCCATGGGAGGACAGATACCGTGCCATTCCTGAGCTTCTCTTTCACATCCCAGAAGCATGGCTACCTTGGCCACATTCAGGTTTTGTTCTGTGTCCCCTCTTTATATGGCAATAAGTATATGTCACCACCATGAGATCTCACTAGGATGGTTGCAGAGGGAGTTTAGGAATATCAGGTTCTTAGGCAATCCACAAAGCCTAACATGAGGCGACTTTTTCCAGGCTGCAAGCCTGAGTCAGGTGCTTGATGGAGGGTAACTAAATAACATCTGCAAGCTTAGAGCATATGTTTGAAAAACAAAGGTGTTGTTAGAGTAAGCCTGGAGTTATGTGCACAAACTTGGACTTCAGTCCCTCTCCTTGGCAGTAAGCCTTGGTGCTGTGAAGAGCCTACCTGAGGCCTAATGAAAGAGTAAACAAAAAAATACTTGTGATTTAATTTTTTAATTTGCCAGATAGATGATGAAAGAACATTTTTCCAGAAAGATCCTCAAATTTGAAGACAAGGCTATATCCCAAGATTTGAATGGTGGTGGTAACTCCTCAGTAGCAACATGTGGAGGATAAGCACTGATCAAGACTGTTTTAGGAACAGAGAAACCCACTACGAATGGGGAGATAGAGCCCCCCTACTCCACAGGTTCAGATGGGAAGAAAGGATGTGCTCCCTGGACTGCAGACCAGAAAGGAGAGTGCCACCCGGACATATAGCCACAGTGGACCAAGAAGAGCTCCAGAAGCAGCCGTGGGCAGACACATTACCTTTCCCCATCAGTTATGTCTCCTGTTTTCTCCTACTCTCCTGCACCACTCAGCCTTCTGGAAGAGTAATCTAAGTGCTGCCAGTGTATGGCAAGAGAAAAGAAGACGGATTGACAAGTGGATAAAGTCTCTCCATCTTCACTACACCAAAATTTACAAGCAATACTGATGAGCTACTGCTAGCTGCAGCTTATTTAGGAGAGAGAAAGAGGTCACACCAACCCTTTTTTCCACTAACAAAAAGTTTGTATTGACAAGCAGAGACCAACCCTCTGACTTTCACTGAATGCAGAAGTCCTGTGGATCAGAAGTGATGTGGAGGCAAGGACAGTCACGTTACAGTGACGATGGACTCATTTCATTGTCTACCTGACACGCAACTACATCATATTCATTGTAGCTTGGGAAATGCAGAAAGACAAGGGCTACTCAAAATACTGCCTCCCAAACATCTCATCAGATATGCTGCGTTGCAGCAAATGATTGGAAATAAGGTCATGTGCAGTGACGCAGAAGTCACGTTCGGGGTAAGCAAGTAGTAGAGAGGAGGGGGGAAGAATGGAGATGCTGCATGGGGCTGGCAGAGAAAATGTTAGAAGTCAGGACTATATGAACGTGACATGCACATGGTCTTAGTAATACAGGATGACTAGAATAGACAGGATGCCTAGAATGACACAAACAAGGTGTTGGATAACAAGTTACTAAATGCCAAGTGAATGAAAGTGTGTTCTGCACTGGGTCAGGTGAATGCTAATTAATTATGCCTGTGTCAGCAAAATGGGTAAGCACTTAGAGTTGCTCTTGAAAAGCACTTACATGAGGTTGAACAAGATGACTGTATTGCCTGACATTTAGGGCAAGAGCCCATTTTCATCATCGGTTTGGAAATACTTTTTAGCTACCTATCTCTGAAGTTGTTTTGGATGACCTCAAGAACCAGAAAAGTGACATTAACCTTCCAGGGTATCAGAGTGGAAGAAGGTCCAAAGAAAGGTTCACCAACAGTGAGAGAGGTTCAACCATGGAGAGAAAGCTCCTCTCATCAGCCCAAACTGGACACCTCTTGGGAACAGTTCCTCACTAAGTGGGCAAGGTCAAGGAAGGATTAAGGAGCTCCAGCCTGCACAAGATTTAGATGGGATGTCAACTATGATAATACATCTTAACAGTCTGCAAGGCACCATATTAAACCTCTTTCTTTTCTTGCCTCCCTTCTACCAGCTCCTTTTGTTAGGAAGGTTGCAGGGAAGGATTGTTTTCAGGGAAGGGTTAATGACATGTTTACAGGAACAAAAGTAGAGAACAAGCACGTTTTTGGAACATCGTCTCCCTGATAAGTCTAATACACTGCAAAAGGGAAGTTCTATGAAACCAGTGTAAATCTTCCACATTGCCAAGGGTCTTGGAAGTTCAGAGTGTCACCTAGCCTCCATTAGTTTTTATTATTTGATATGACTCTTAAAACATTGGCAGTAGCAATTAGTCAATACATGTATCCAGAAAAATAAGCATCAATAATGTCAGCCAAAAGAGATACGCGAGTAGCTTCTGTATATAGATGACATTTGTTACTACTGTGGAGACTGAGATGAATAGCTGTGTGTGACCAGGCTCAGACCACAGGCTCTTCATGTCGGCATAAGAGCTCCTTAATGACAATTTGGCCACCTACGCTGATACACAGTTTTAACCTTTCTCAGAAAACCACAATCAGCATGCTGCTTAATTCACTGACAGCAAAGTCAGTCTCAAACTCTTGCTATAGAAAGTGCACTGTCGAAAGGGAGCAGTAAGCAACTCAGAGGTGGCAGGGAACAGCAGCTGGGCCAACAGTGTTCATGTCAACTGGCAATGGCAAGTGGGGGAGGTGAGACTCAAGAGCAACAAGAATGGATTAAAAAAAATTTAACATAAAGCCCTCCTATTCAATTAAATCTTATGTATTTTAAATTTTTTTAGAAGCTCAACTCAAATAAGTAATGTAAATGCTTGAGTATTTAAGGAAGAATGAATCTTCCGGCCTCCCCCAGACATTCATGACCTGTCTGTGTCCTTGCCCTTCCATTGTCTTAAGCCAAATGAACATTATCTCACATCTTCAACATGTTCACAGAAGAACAGTATACAAACCAATTGTTGAATACTGCCTTTTCTCTTTGAGCAGAATAACAGCAGTGACAAAATTAAGTAGAAAGTTTTGTCTTCTTTTGTATAAAAAAAAGAACTAGGGAATTCTATTTTGAGAAAACTGTTGAAGTGATGAGAAGTGATGATTTAATGGACAATTCAAAATCGTAAGTTACTTTTCCAGGAGAGAGGAATCTGTAGCACCTCTTGTAATAGCTTGTCATTCCAAAGAAGCAGAAACCATTGAGTGATGCTTGGAAGGTCAACATTTAAATTTAGGTTAATGAGCAACACATCACTTTTCTTGCAGAGGGAGTCAAATGTTCAGAGGCCAGAGAACAGAAGTAATGTGTGTTTTAATGGACTCAAAGAATAGTACACTAAAAGATGCAGATCCTGCAACTTTTAAATAAAGGTGTTACTGTTACAGATGGATTTTTACACACTTTTTGAAACTCTAGATTCTGCTATTAAAACTTTTCATACAACTTGGCTGAAAGATATCAAGCCAAATATTTAAATATTAAGACTTAGCATCTCACTAGTGAGGATGCATGTATAATCATGAACCACACCTAACACCAGCAGCTCCTCTAACCCTGCTCCGCTTGGTGACAGCCCCCTTGCCAGTTGGACAGGTCAGCTCTGCCTTGCCTGGAATTTTCTTGATCTTCTTTCTTGAGTGGCAGCTGCTGGCACCCTGCGAGCACGGGGAATTCGCTGGCGTATTGTGGGTCAGGCGCAGCGGACGCCTGAGCACAGCAGAAAAGCCAGATGAGCCCCTGCTAACTGAGGGTAAAGAGCGCTGAAAAGAGAAAGAAAAGGGAGGAGGCTGTTGCGCCGGACCTGAAGAGCTCATGTTTTCTCAGGTAGTTCCTGTCCGAAGAGTAACCAACCCCCTGTGCCCATTTCTGCCTGCGCTGTGTTGGTTAACCTGGGAGCCAGCTCCCAGCCAGCACCAGGCAGCGGCACCTCGGGGTGCCCAAGGTGGGGCTGGGAACGCTCTGCCAAGCTGCCTGACGTGGAGCTGCCGAGGTATCCTCCCCTCCAAGGGCAGCGCACGTTGTCACACCTCGGTTGGCACCTGGAGTTTCTCTGCCTCTGCAGTATCACTTATATCCACAAAGAGTAATCAGCCCACGAGTATCCCATGAATTTCCTTTGGCTTCAAAGCTTTCATTAGACTGGAAGCATTTAAAATACCAGACTGTTAATAGCAGCAGACATTTGCAAAAGCGCAGCAGGCACATTTCTTACTGCGCTGCTGTTTAGTGAGTGTATTTTTTATTAACTTCAAGTATCTCCCTTTGTGCTATAACTGAAGACCTCTTGGACATTTCTGTTAGAGCAACAAATCTCAGGCTATCTCCTTAGCAGTGAGATAGTTCACTACAGTGAACGTGCTACTCCAGCCTGCATTACCCACCACGTTTTTCTCAGGGTAAAACTTTAGTCTCGTTTTTAACATACACGTTTTTAAGCAGCTTTGAGGTTAGTTCCCTTAGAAGTTAGTTATTTCTTTATGCAGTCAGCAGAGATCTGATGGGGCATTTCCCATCCCCATGTCCCCAGTATCCCCGAGAGCTCGCTCTCAGCTCTGTGCCTGTCCTTGCAGAGGGGTATTTCGTGCCAGCCCAGGCTGCTGTGCCCAGTGTCCGCGTCCAGGAGCCGGGCGTGCTCCTCCTCACCAGCACAGCTGGCAGAGACACTATGCAGCTCTCGGGTCATCAGGAGGATGATAAGACCTAAAACCTTACACGTGCTTGGAGTTTTTTCCTTAGCGAGAACGCTTCAGCAGCACAACAGAGATGATCCTGTAAATACTGGGATCTTGTTTGCGTAGAGAATCTCACCTGTATGTCCCATTGAGTCTTTCTGGCGTGGCAGAGGAGGCCAGGGCTTTTCAGGAGCCCGGAAAAAGGCAGCAGTAATGAGGACTGCTTCGGGAAGTGTAGGGCATGTAATTTAATACATCCCCTTCGCAGTCAATATTGGACAAACATTCATTAGGAAAAAAGGAAATTGAAAGGAAGGAGGAAGGGAGGAGGGGGAAGGAG
>NW_010559900.1:0-9738 GCF_000687285.1 Phaethon lepturus
AGGGGTGGGGGGAGGGTGTTTTAAGATTTGGGTTTTATTTTCTCATTATGTTACTCTGATTTGATTGTAATAAATTAAATTACTTTTTTTCCCCAAGTGGAGTCTGTTTTGCCCGTGAATGTAATTCTGACTGATCTCTCCCTGCCCTTATCTTGACCCAGGAGCCTTTTGTTATATTTTCTCTCCCCTGTGCAGCGGAGGAGGGAGTGATAGAGCTGCTTTGGCGGGCACCTGGCATCCAGCCAGGGTCAGCCCACCACATCAGAGCACTGTTACTAGATTTTTCTCTTCTCACCTGTGCTAAATTCACCAAATGAGCCTACAAAAAACACATGGGCACTTCATTTACACCTGTACCACTGCATCCATGTTTATTTAACAAGACAGATACCAGTGGGTTTAATGATGGTCTAAGTTTGCCAGTGCACTGTCTTTTCTTCTCCAATCCTCCCATAAATGCTTGTCTCCTCTTGTTCTCTTGCCAGCCCGCTCTTCTTCCACTGCTTACAGAGGATAGACAGCAAAGGGCAGATTTTCGTCAAGCTACCTGAAGGCTTCTAAAAGCTTTACTCTAAGGTTGTCTGGTTAGGTGAGCATTGAGCACGCTTGCAAAGATTTCTAGTAAGACAAAGCTTTCTTCTGCCCTACTTTCCTCCTAAGACAGCAGGACCCGTGTCCCAGGCAGTGTGGAACAGAACATTTCTCCTGCCTCCTGCCAGCAACTGTCACAGCCAGTACACATCCCATGATGGCAGAGTTTCATGTCTTTATTTTCCTTCAGAGATAAAGATATTTCAACAACATGAACATCTGGACTAGAACCGTGTAATTGGAAAGTCCAGCAAAGATTTAATTTCTGCTTGGCTAGATGCTTCCCAGGATACTGTGATTAGTTGGTGATTGGTATTTCTCTGGGGAAACATATCATCTTTCACCCTAAGTCCTTTCATTCAACAAGACTGAGTCACAGTCAAGAAATTACCTGACAATTAGTTGTTCCAGAACTTGATAGCTATTGCCTGTGTAGGGTCTCATCTACAGCTGAATTACATCAACCATTTCCTCTTGCCGTCAAACTTCCATATGCCCCCTGGTACCTAAACCAACTTACATTATTCAAAGTGTGGTTTTCTAGGAAGATGAAACAGCAAGTCTACAAAATCTGCTAGGAAGTTTAACTATTCTTGATATATTTGTATACAGAAGGTGATCAAATATTACATCAATAGGCATCAGTACAGGGTCTAAAAAAATAATAACAACATCTGCCTATATCCGCACCGCTAATTTATGCAGGTGTAGTGATAATACAACTACTCCCTGTAGTACCATTTAACACATTGCAATAACATGGCATCTTCTCCATATTCATTCAGCAAAGCAGCACATTGGCTGTTGTGTTCACTCAGCGAATGTCGAACCATCACTCTCTTTCACGACTCTTTTTTTCTTCTCACTGGCCTCCAAATGACACTTTCCTTACGCATTTCTTAAAATGTCCATGCAAAATCCGTGACCCAGCTAACTCCTGCCTTCCATTCACTGAGTTCACAGGATGTCATTTAGTACATTTTCTCACATCTTTATTTATCACCTTCGCTATCTAGATTGCGTATACCTTCCTCTGAGGAATGCATATAACACTTCCCCATGGCGTCTAAGGTGATTGTGATTCAGACTTATCACTGAGTGAAAGCAGAAAGTTTATGACATTGATGAACTCCTCAAACCACTTTATTTTCTTGTATTCATAACTGCCCAATGAGTGGCAGATGTGACTCAAAGTTTTGTGAAATTTGTCAGTAATTATGAATGCATCTTTAAATCTATGTTGCTGCGTTCTTTGTTCACATATGTTGGTTTGTGGTGGGGGAAAAACCACCCAAAATCAGCATACAAAAAACCCCCTGTCTTGTTCATTTAATTTTCCAACCTCCTCCTCCTTGGAATCTCCTTGATTACATTTTCCAGTGTTCAGAGATCAAGGCTTAGGCATTGTGTAAGTCCCATTAATCCTACTTTGCAAGCTTACATAGTGCAAAACTTTTGCTTTTATCCTTAGTGGCTTTATCCTTAGAAATACACACAGAGATAATGGTCACCTTTCATGAATTTCTCACTCTCGACTGCCACGCCATTACTAGGCACTGCTCTCAGCCCTTTTTCATTTACCTTCACACTGATTCAGGCACTATTTCTCCTTTGCTAATTTGTGGCAAGCACAAGTTCCTCTGCTACAGTCAGTGAGACTGGAGACTTGCTTCACTTCATGCCGCCTCCCTCAACAATTCAAAATTATTCCAGATTTCAAAGTGGAAAATATATTGATAATTTTTCCAGTCAATCACTGTTGAAAAGCTGCATGTATATGCTTCAGCTTCCTCAGCTGAAAAAAGAAAATCTGATTTGAAATTTCCTAATGATAAGGAATCAATTACTATTTGTATCTTATTTCTTGTTCACCAAAAAATCTAAATGTCTCTATTACATGGAAAACACGTAGTCGTTGTTCTACAGTACTTTTACGATCCTTTAAGACTATCTGTGGTGTGAGCCACTTCCAACAACACTAACGGGCTGTTTAGCCATATTGGCAAAGAGTCAATCTAAAATTATAAATTCTTTCACCTATTTCTCATGTTTCCTATATTTCCATCAACTACTATGGGGAAATTATATAATTCATCAATCCCATGTGCTCTTGCTGGGAAGTATTCTGTAGAATTCATCTGAGCCCTAGAATGAGTGCTCCTTGAGGCATCCTTAAAGACTGAAAAAGCAATCTGAACAATGAAGAAGCACATCAAAATGTGACTAAAAACTCTATTGATAGCAGTTCAGCTGAGGCAATATACCTGACAGATGAAGTAAAACTTTTAAAGTAGGCTGCAGGACCTGGAGTCTGGGAAAGAGTTCGTAACCGATCAAAGCCAGTGGACACCACACGGCACAAAGTGAGGGTTTGGCTGTCTCCAGTTAAGCAAAGATACAATCGGAACAATGTGGCTGATGTCAGCTTCTCTTAAAAATGGCATTATTGTTACCCACATTGCAACTTCAGCTTGGTTAACTATTGCAGCCAAAATATTTCTACTGACAGACATGCATGACTTTGGTTTCAGAGCAATGGACCATATTATGCTTTCAAACAGAACTGGAATATTTTGGACTCTAAACATACATTTTTGGAAACTTGGGCATGACTAATGCAATCAAAATACCCATCCATTTTATGCCAAATTAACTATGTTGGCCATCTGACACTCAAACAACTTTTACAGCAAAATATCAAACAATAAAATCAAATGCCATGACAAAAGCCTTAAAGGGCGTCAAGAGAAGAAATTAAGGTTAATATCAATTATATGACCACTGTATTATAATTATATTAAAGGTTTATAAATAGCACAACAGTGCAAGACCAAAAGAACTCCAATGCCAACATTACATGCACGCTTAATCCTCATAAAAGTGGGATTAGACATTATCTGATGGACTCCTTAGGTAAACTATTTGCAATAGTAGTGACATACCTGTATCTTAGTGAAGGTGCAAATAGATATTTTATCAATATGACAGCTATTAATGGCAGGGAAATTTCTGCTTTAGTTCTACCTTCTCTCAGCTGGACTGCTGGGCTAACTGTAAAAGGTGCTTTTCTGAAAACTTTGTCCGGAGAAAAGTGGTACGCCGTGTAGAAAAATAAATAGACACCTCCCTAAAACACCTCACAGTTCATTACATGCTTAAACTTGCACATAGGCCCATCAGAAAGCTTCAGGTCACAGGGATCCACATACAAGATTAAATCAGATGAATTGATTAGGATTAAGTGTTGGGAATTTCTGAAAGTAATGAAGAACTGCTAAAGACCTGCACACTTTTGAGTCACTATTTTAAATCTATGAGAGGTAAACAGTTATCAGCCATCAGCATTAATTTACTACATAAAAAGCAGGTTGCGTTCTCCAGTGCGATGTCGTAAGTTAAGACCACCCCTGGGCATGACAAGGGAGGATACCTACTCCTGCAACAGCCCTTACACACGGTAACTGTTTCTCTGCTCCACGGAGACTCGAAACAGGGGAAGGGGAGGGAGAGGGAGAAATAAAGCATTTGGGATATTACCCCCATTTTTTCCCAGACTTGTCATGAAAAAATAGTGTGCACCAATTATGCATAAGTTTCAAAGACACATTTTTGCACATGACTAGTGAGATGGTTGCTTTCTGCAGCCTTGTGGACACAGATCATATTCAGTAAAAGACAGGTACCTCTGAATGGCAGGACCTTCAGAGATTTTGGCAGTGTTTCATTGACAGCTTTAAAAAACATCCTATGAAAACAGCAAAAGTGCTCGGTTTAACACAAAATAGCAAACCTGGCATTTATTTTGGGCAAAAATAACATGGAAGCAACGTTTCCATGCTCCCAAGCCATAAAGGTTCCAAACAGCTTCTGCTCCAAAAATTTGCCACATTATTTAAGCACCCACAGACTACACCCATACCTGAGCGACTATCAGGGACCCTGCTGATGCTCCCATTCTCAAACAAACTCTCCTTGGCCCACTACAATTTCCACGGACGCTTTAGCTAGAAATTCTGCACCGTGCCTTTGCCGCACACGCCTCCCTGGCGAAGGCATGACTTCTTGTGACCTGGCATCGTGTAGCTCCATTTCACTCTATATACTTTCCTCCCAAATCCAAGTGCTTTCACTTCCTCTACCGGTGGCAGCCCCACGTTAACTTGGACGTTACAGTAAATGATCACGCATGCCTTATCTGCAAAATGGCACAGGCCAGTCTAATGTGTTCACACCTTCCCAGGAGTGGATTAGTGCACAGATGGAGCACCACATCCAAAGCTCTTGTTAGACCTCAGTTCTTCCGAAGCACGCGCATCTAGGTCCGTACAGGAACTGAACGGGATTTCATGCTCCCAACATTTCCACCACCATTTTCGTTCCTGTATAATGAATCTGCCATCCTCCCATCCCTCTTCTGAGACCCATCAACTTCAGCTGGAATGACAGGATTAGTTGGCATAATCACAAACACTCCAGAGAACTGTACTTAATGTTCTTAAGCTAAGTCCCTAGCACTAGTTCAGCAAAAGATTTTTAACACAGACAGCAAGATAAACACATTTTTTGAAATCTTGATTAAAGTCAGTTATGCAAATCGGCTTTCCAAATTTGTTATATACTTACTTTCAACATTCATAATCAAATAGCATATAATCAAAAAATAATCTAAAAAAATCAGGTGCTACCAATAGAGTTGGAAATTTTCAAAAGACAACTTTAAATAGAAACCGATGTACACCTAACATCACACCCGTTTCTCAGGGCTGCCAGAAGTTATGATTATCCATTGTGCATTCCCAAGCAATACAGTACTTCACATCTAAGGTCAGTTCAGGATTTGAAATAATTAAAAATGTAGAAGTAGCTGGTGCAGATGTTCACAGATTCTGCTTTGTCATAGCTAATTTCTCCAGAGTGCATCTGTTGATGCTCAAACTCAGCCACAGAAAACCAGTAAGCTGGAGTTCATGGAAACTATTAAGGGGACTATTCCTTTTTTTGTTTGGGAACTACATCAATGGGTCACTGATAATACAAAAAAAAAGTTATATTAGATCTATGTTAACACTCCTATCGTCTTCAGAGGGACCTTTCCAGACATCAGATTTCGCGTGCTTGTGCAACCAGGTGTGTTTGTCTATATGGGGCTGTAGTGTATGCCAGTCTCTAGGAGACCTGCAATACTTTCATCTTACTGATGTGTCAACCAACTCACTTTTCCTTTGTCTACCACTACCTTTGTGTGGAAACCAAGAATCATAAAGTTCAGCTAAAAAAAAAAAAATTGACCTGTGATCACATTGCCTGTGATCACATCACCTCAATACATGGGGAATACTTCAGTATTTCCATGATAAATGTGAGGAGAAAATAACCGTAATGCTAGAAATGTGCTTTGAAAACATAAGATAACTTTATTACAATACTGCACTATATTGAAAAGTCAAATTAGTTTCTCCTTCTCTCTCCCTCTAAATTTTCTTGTTCCAAGAGCTAAAACAATGGGAGTAAATATCTTGGGAGAAAAAAAAAAGAAAAATATTGCCCTCAAATCTTGAATATCAGTAACTCAGTACATGCGTTTCCTGCAGGACACAATCCTGATTATGAAAACAAGGCATAGCCCACAGTGCCAACAGCTCCAGGTGGGAGCTCATGAACATCTAGCCAGAAGTGCAGAGACACACCTGAGAGAGACACCTGCCAGGAACATGACTCATTTATTTTAGTTTTCCCTTACTCTCCCCACATCTTAGTCTCATAATATCCAGTGTCTTCTCTTGCACTTAAATTGTCAAATCCTGCAGAATGGAGGACTTTTGTGTGTACAGTAACTAGACTGCTGGCTCTTCATAACAGCAAGATTTTAGAGGTGCCTTAATACAAAGTACAGCTACTTAAATAAATTTGCTCACTGCATCTACCTACTTCCAAGTCACCCATGGTCTGCTACGAACTGCATTCCTAGAGACACCATCCAGTTTGTTTTGCAATATGACCTTCAAGCTTTCTGCAGGGAAAAAAATGCAAAGGGCTGTCATTCTCCAGGGGAGACAGTTTCTTCTCTTCCACAAAATATTTCAACAACTACCTTAGGATTTTATTTAACAGACCTTGATATCTGTCCACATATGTTTAGAAGAGGCTAGACTTTAAAACACAGAGTTTTGTTAGAAAGAATGAAGGACAGGGCTCTTGCTGTCCATGAACAATTGTCAGCAAAAAAGAAGAACGATTGGGATTTGCCTTAAACATTACTGGTAAATAGCTTCCTAGATGATTGAAGACTGTTGCAAAGTACATACAGACTAGTTTTCAGAGTACCACAGAAGCTGAGGATTTTTAATCTGTTTGCCCACACTGTAGGAATCAACCTGTTACTTCCATTGAGTTTTCACAGGACTCAAGATGTCACACTGGAAAGAGGAGCACAGGTGCAAATGTGTGAATCAAGACGGTTGAACTGATGCATGAAAATGAGGGTGTGATTCCTTTACTTATTTGTCTAGTTTAATTTTCTATTTTTTAAAATGTATTCACTTGTTCTTACGTTTCTTCATAGCAACTCAGCAACAAAATACTGCAAAATAGTAAAACGAAAAATTTGTGAGTAGGTCCTTAAACCATACTACCAACTCTATACATACAGAGCCACAGAAGACCACGGACAAGATTTAAGCATTCTGAAGTCATATTCTACTACTATTACAAAGCCTGACTGAGATCTTCACAGCAACCATAGGCAAGATTGTTATCTCTTCTATGCTATACTCGGATTTGATTTCTCATTTAGGTGCCTTGAGGATCTAACAAAGGTTCTGATGGAAACATCTACAAAACAAACTCCCTCTCCACAAGCTTATAAAATGTGCCTAGAGAGTATGCTGCACTTTGGTGAATATGAATATAACCTGAAGAAACATTTTAAGGAAATAATACCTGAATTTATATCTCTTTGTCAAAGTAATAGTGCTATAGGGAGAATCATGCCAGTTCATCTTCCCTACCTTCAAAGTATCTGAAGCACTCCCTCACTAGAAATAACAGGTATGTGCCTATTTTCCAGATGAGTTAAGCATATTTTCTTGCTTTGCTTTCAGGACAGGGGGAAACAAATCTGATAATTGAAACCAGGAATTCTCTGCCCCAATTTATTATGTCAAACAATGGCATCATTGTAATACCATTCTAACACTACTATATGTAAGTATATAGTGGCCATCAGAAATAAGCAAGATAAAAAAGCTCTTCTTCACCATAATAGCTTATGACAATGCAAAACAACAAACCTAACAATATCTTCAAATTTTATTCACCTGTTAGGGAAAAAAATCTAGATGTTAAATAATTTTAAGGGATTTTAACCAAATGTAATCAATTATAAACAAAATTATATCTGGGAAACCAGTCAAAATTATACTTGAAAAAAGTTTACATAAATTTTTTCCAAGAGCAAGCAGGGGAGTATCAGAATTTTCATTTCCAAGCAGAAAGTTACAGAAATAATTTCAACAAGTAGCAGGAAAAAAATACTAGTCAGCTACCCTGTACAGGAGGGCTTAGGATGGTCAACTACCCTCCCAAAGAAACGAACAGAGCTTTCTTCTTAGTGGAAACTGGTAACAAATAACACACCACCACCACCCCCCAAAAAAAGGCAGAAATTAGCAAAAATACTCCCTATATTGGCAAAGATGCAGAACAGTGATACAAAAACATGAGAATCACTGTAGATACAGTACTGTGCCCAGCACAGTGAAGAAAGCAAATAGCAGAAACTCTTCAAATAAAGGGGACTGCAATGACTGTTTTGAAAGGAACAGATGAGGAGAGTGTGAGAAAGGACTGTTACACCACATTTGCTGAGATTTCAATTTTGAAGTTGTGTCTTGCATGGGACAAAATGGCCATTATTTGAAGCTGAATATATTTTATGAACTGACAGATCTAGAAACAGCCATCAGTAACAGCCTGGAGGTCTGTACACCACACTTCAGATATCTGCAAGTGATAGCTAAGAGAAGTAAACCAAGCAGTAGAAGGCTTTATTCACTACATGCTTCCACGGAAGAAATTTCCAACTTCTGCAGTCCAAAAGACTGAAAGCTACTGGTTTAAATCATTATCTTTAAAAAAAAAAGAATACCGGATAACAGTATACATCATTTTATATTAATCTCACGGAATCAACTTCACTCATATTTTACCATGCCTTCCTTAGACTGCCAGGCAAATAAGATCACATTATTGACTGTCCTGTGGCGGGTTTTTTTCAATATTTATTTACTGAGTTTCAGCCTTCACAATCTTCCAGTTTTTTCATTTCACGTGACATAGGCACTGTCAGAAAACTGCATGCATGCTTTCTTTTACACTCCTAGCAGTCTCTTCCCTAGGCCAACTTTCCACCCAGATGATCCTTGTCAATGTGGCAACCCTGTTATGAATACGAGTGTCAGGTGCAAACTGGTCTTTGCAAAACTGTGAAGGTCTCAACAAGCCATAAATCTCTTGGTTGGTTGGTTGAGTTTTGGTATTTTGCTCTGTTCAGCTCAGTGAAGTGCTCTCTGCCTCCAACTTGTTACTTTTCTGTGACCCTGTCCAAAACCTGCCATTTTGGTGTTTTTAGCTAAAACCAAATTCTGCTCTTTTCAGAACACATGCCCATTAACGATCATGGTTACAGGTATATAGAAATTTGCAAAATCTACAGAGGAAAAGCTCCAGGCAGAAACTAGAACACCAGCTACAAGCTGCTGATTTGGCAATGTGTTCCTGGATATGTGACTAAAAAATGAAACGAGAAAAAATCCAAAACAAAACAAAAATCACAATGCAATGATGCAGGTGCAGAATGACATTAGCACATCAGTGGTGAGAACAAACATACTGAAATCAACGCATAGCCATGTGAACACCAACATATTGTAGGTGATTTTTGTAATTATAAACAGAACATTTTTTTTAATGATTATTATTTTATTACCAGCTACTAAGCATTACTAAAGTCAGGGCTGTAACTTATTACAGACTGGAACACTGCCAATCTGTCCACTCCCAGATGTCTGAAAGACAAAATATTCATATCTAATACACGTTAATGTTTTATTTGCACCGGAAATAAAATAAAATAAAATAAAATAAAAT